>NW_017180576.1:1090340-1318788 GCF_001652005.2 Ceratina calcarata
ATGGCAAATCCTGTGGCTCGGCAGGTCGTGTTGCTTCCGTCTCGAAATAATTCCAGGAGGTTTCGTTTCGTAACGGAAAAGCCAGATAACAGGAATGGGAATTGAACAAGCAGAAACGTCAAGATAAAAATGGTCGACCGCGTGGACCAACGGTTGGAGGTATGCATAATCGAAAAAAATGAAATGAAATAAGATATTGATTCCTCAGCGAGTTTTACTCTATTCGGTTGTTTTCTTTACTTCTGCTTTTTATCGGGTCCGCGAAATTTATACCGGGTTAATATATTAGATTGGTACGTATGAAGCCTCGTTTTTTTCTGAGGTTTCCATTTTCCAATCAAAAAATGCCTGTCTTGTATTATCTGAATCTATTATTATATCTTCAATTAAAAACGTAATAGTTTGGAGTTTATCAATAACATTTATAATTTCGATTTGTATGTAAAATGAAACATTTATATGCAAATATTTCTTTGACGGAGTGTGTAGAAGTAATTGACAAATTGTTTGAATTAAACACATGATACACGTGTATTTCACGAGAACGTCTGTTACGTTTGAAGAAGATAATATTTCAAATGCACCAACCTAGTATTTCAAAGCATGGACAATTAGCAAGAATTATGGAAACATTTCTTTTTCTCTTAATCTATTGTTCTCATACTTAGTGGAAGAATTAGTTGAAATTGTTACGGCGAAATTGTCTTTGAATTCTGCAATGTGTATAATAAATTGGATAAAGGAAAGTATTGGTTTTAGCTCATTTTCTCGCGCGAATACTGTGAACGCGTTCAGCGCAAAAAGGGAGGCTGGTAGTGAACGTTCCTTTTGATAAAGTAACGTGTAACGAGCAGGAAATTTCGATCAACGAGGCCCACGAGATGATCGATTCGACGGAATCGGTACGAATCCCTCTGTGATTAACAGCTTGGACGGATCGGCCGGTGTCCAATTCACCAAATTATTTTTCCAATCGTTCACAATTTATTCAATGCGACTCGACTCGAATTGTCCGTCCTAACGAAATCACTGTAATCGCTGCCGGCCGGTCAAATGAAAGATTTCATGTTTTAATTAAACTTAAAATTCCCTGCGTTGCAGTTCCAATGCATACATAGGTATGTATGTATGTATGTACGTATGACTACGTGACTTCTTTCCACTGTGCATCGATCTCTTCTCCCGGTAGAATATTTTTCTCATAATTTCGCACAGCGAAATATATTCTTTCGCTATTTTATTTAAATATATTTATTTAAAAATAATTCCCTTTATTTTTTAATCATTGAGTATTGAAACGAGACATTCGAAATGAAGTGTAACATAAAAACTATAATACACATGTCGATCACCGGGTTGCGAAATCAGATCGTTAGATTTTTGTGACCCCGCATCGTAAATTAGAGAATTGTTCAATAAAAATGTCCCTATCGAGCAGCCTTCGCGAGAGAAGAAAGCTCCTTTGTACAGAGAGCGATAGATCAACTCAGCGGATAGCTGACTCGATATAACTTTCGGAGTGAAAGGAATTTCAAATCCATTTCTCCATACATTTTTCTTTCGACCCGAAGGAAAAAAAAAATCCTTTCGGTGTTCGGTCGAGCCTTTCGAAACGAGTTATCGTGCAGCCTCTACAATTGGCTTCGAATTTTATGGCGACCCCTGTCGAAGCATGGGAGCACCGGCACTCTCTTTAAACGTTTAATCGCAGTGAAACGGACTGGTAGCCGAATTGAGGTGATAAGTTGTCGTCGACGCTGCAATTGCCTCTTAGATTGCGTATCGAAGATTGGATAGTTACGTTAACGGTATCATAAACAGCAATTTAGTGAAGACATCTACGAGACTTTCTCTAAATTTAATGGCAACCTATTTTTAAATACGACGATTTCTTTTTGCGCAATTTACGGATCGTGAACGAAGGTCACTAGACTCCGGGTATTTATGGATGATGGATGTATGAAAAGCATACAACGTCTATGTACGAAAAATATGCAAATATAAATGAGATAGAATCTTCGGTATCAGCACGTTTTCAATACTTTCAGTTTGTTTTTAAATTGATGTGGTAGATGTTTTATTTCGGATAAAAATCGACTGCCTATTTATAGTCAGATCACTGAACGGAGATCAATAAAAGACATTCAAAAGGTAGATGAACTCTGAAAACATTTGGATCTGTTTACCCGTGAAATGCAAGCATAAGTCACTGTTGCTCTGCTGTATCGGACACGTGATAGTAATGGTTTGCTACTAAATTGCGCTGTAAATGTGGCCGTCAGCTAGTGTAATTGCGACCACCAGTGTCTGAGTACTTAGGGACATGCTATTCTTCTTCTGCTAATTATATCTCCCATGCAATTAGTATAATACTGTAGTCTTATATTTGTATAAATATTTTAAATCAATATCTAAAACTGTGCCACTTATATTACATGAAAAACTAAATATTATCGTGCCAGATTTATGCGTCGCGGTTCAACTTCGTAGTACAGCTTTCCGCTCGCGAATTAGGTATTGCAAAACAACCCTGGCTGCGACGGTATGCGGTTCTTCTCGGAATTTCCCACCGCGACCTGGAAATTTCGAACCGCGAGGGTAATTAACTATCTCCCCGAATAACAATAAGATAACAGCACCGAGGGGACGGAAGATCGGAAGTAGTGTTGCTCCCATGGCGAACGACGTTGTAACTATCCGTATTACAACGTAGGCGTCTTGCTGTTACACGGCATAATTAAGAGTTATTCAAACTCTCGTAATTGAATTTCGGGATCTAGTTAGATGGTAAAAAGATTGTTTGCCGGTACACTTGAAGCGTTTATACACTTACATATTTCTAATATTTTTTTGCGAATACTTCGAAAAATTAGAATAGTTTTCAGAATCATGCCTCCGATAACATGTATACATGAAAGGGTAAAAGCTGTAACGGGTCTAAATATATAATAAATGATATGATAAAAACTGTGCGAGAAAGATGGAAAGATTCTGGAAATGATATAATTGTTCTGTTAACATGCCTGCATGTGCTGCTATTATGGAAACAAGCAATGCAAATCGCAACTGAACTAAACACGTTTTACCCCCTGATATTAAACTCAAAATCATTTAAGGTGGGCCCCTTGTGTACTTAAATAACTATTAGTTTTGTTATCATTCCTACGATACGGACGGTTGCCGATTCAACGAAACGCGCGTCAAATATAATTTTGAGATTCATGTCTCGTGTAAATTTTCTAGAAATCGGCATGGATAGGTCCACTTGTTCGAAACTGAAAATCTGCATTGACATCAAAACTTATTCAATGACAGTAGAAAGAAATTTCGCCGAGGGAGAAGGACGAAAAGCAATTTGATTCGCACAATATCCAACCAGCTAGCGTCGCGGCAGCCACCACCGGTGGTCCCAGCAATCGTGTCCGGATAGTGGGTACATCGTTTTGGCGTGTTGGCCGTAGCTCGCGAAATATATTGCACTTTCGGGACGAGGTCAGCTGCGACTGTAATTTTGGTACAACATTTATCTCGCGGTAACACCGCGGCTGAGATCTTTATTGAGTCGGATCCAAATATATCGAGTTTAAACGATCCTGGTTGCAAAAGCAGGCCTGCCCCCTACCCTCGCGACTCGTACACAAACCGGACCTGATTGTTCGATCTTTTATTCACGAACTACAAAATAATTACAGTTGTTCTATACACGATTGATCCAAAGACAAAGAGAAAAGAGCAGTAGGCGATTGGAACTGGTTAATACCATTTTTTAAAATAGAGCGTATGATAAAAATGCGAATATTGATGTTTTTAATAAAAGCCTGGATCTGAACGGAGTAGGGGGATTAAAAGAAGAACGGGGGCAAAGTTCCAGTTTCGAAGCGAAGACAACGAGGGAGTAGGTTTGTGATCGATTTCAGCGAGCTTTTAAGATTGTCACACAATGAGAAACACGTTGCCGCGGAAATGGGACACCTTTAATCGGTACGTACGAATCTAGGAAACCGGTTGTTCGTATTACGCCCGGTAAGCTTCCATTGTCTACGAAACATTTTTGCTTAGCCTTAGATGCATACAGCACTGCACATTACTTTCTTATTCTCCGACAACTATTGGACCATTGTTCGAGCTAGGTTCCGGTTTTCAGAAAGTGCAAGATATTCAGATATTATCCAAGATACATCTCAACGGTTCCCTACAACCAAATAAAAAAAATTATGATTAATGAGAAACTATCTAATACGGATAGAATATAAATGCGTCATGGTGTTTCGTATTGGGTAGTACAACCGGACACCGGTGGATTCCTTATGAAAAAGTGGAGGTGTGACAAGCCCAAGAAGGAATAAGAGAACACTGAGTTACATGTTTTATAATATTCCCCGAGACTTTTGAACGGGCGTATATATATGTACAGTTTCTCATTAGAGAAGATCAGACGTATTACAGTCGACAAGTAATGTGGTTTCATTTTGGACATTCGTAACATCCAAACTGAATGAAAGGTATACAGGAGTTAAATCAAAGTTAGAGTTGGACGAAAAGACATTTCAATTTCGCTAAAAGCTTTCATCGATTGCGTTCAGCGTGACGGAACCGGTGCGTTTCATACGCTTCGCGATCGATTTAATAGAATGACGTGACGCATAATTTATGCTCAACCCTGCGGTTCGGTGTGCCTCGTACATCGTACATAGAGTAATAGATACGCAGCAAATCCGCTGCTAGATTTCATTTTATCGGAAACATCGGATCGAACCTGATAATGATTGAACGCGATACTCGGTTACTGGACTTCGTATCCATCGAACGAATTTGCCGAATTAGAGCGTAGACAAAAAATAGCAGTTTATCGTACAGTCATAAGAATTTTTACAATTTCTCTTTCATTGTACATGACTGGGATACTTCCAAATACTTATTAACTATAAAAAAATCTGACTGTCATTAGAAACTATTCAAATTAAAAGCTTGTAATAGTAAAATTAAATAAAATATATAATTGAAACTACATAAAAGATCATGAGTCATATGCATAAATTATCCATACTTCATCTTGAATGTTTTATGTAAAAGTTTTATGTAAAAGTTTGCAAATATGCTTCAAGATACAGATAGAAGTACGCACAGAAGAAAAATTCATAAGTCTGCGTCCATATTGCAGAAGTGATCTTTGAAAGTTCGGAGACGTCGGGTTTTACCGGAAAAAGTCGTTTGAAATAAGTCTTATCGCTTCTTTCTCTGAGAGCTTTTCATCCGGGATTCACCGTTCCGAAATTATTCACTGGCTATTCGTTAGATCGCATACAGTTTTGTTCCTTGTTATCTATACGATGCAGGCAAGTTACTCCGATCAGGAGTAGGATGTAGGATTTGTAAGACCCATCTTTTATTCGTTGAGCAGCTTTTGTTGAAGTCGTACGGATGGATTCTTACGTACGCTTTCAAACAGTTTCGGCTGCCATCGTTGCTATACTTGCTATTTGCTCCTTTTTGTTGTCTCTCCTCTTTCTCCTCGCTTATTCGTAATGATCTGTTCTTTCCCAAGCTCTTCAAAAATATCCAAGTACAAATGTAAATTTTTATTTTCTTGCATAAAATAATGAAGAAATATGTTTGTGATATGAATTTAAAAACTAAATCTTAAGTAGGAACTTGGTTTACTCTCTAATAATTATATGCGTTTGACGCGTCTTGATTTTCGTTAAAAAAGGTTGTAAATAATTTAATGATTTGGCATCGAATGGGCATCGTCCACTGTAACTATGTTCTAAAAATTTTTTAATCCAATCTACAAACTTTCACTAACGAATTCAAATGATCTTCATCTCAGTTCATTTCTGCGAATTAATTCATCATTCATTCTGAAATCAATTCTCGCTGTACGGAAACTCGTATCAGATTTAATTGCACCAAAGTTCATCCGCTTATGAATTCTCCAAAGTTCAAGTAGAGATGCGTGGGCTCGCGCGACGAAAGCCCGGTTCATCCCTCCGAGCATCATTTCCCCATCACCCTCGAAAACGATGCACGGCTCGCGGGTAATCCCATGAGCATTTCAGGACTGTTTTTCATTTGAAATCCCGTGACAGATAAAACACGTATTTATAGGCGATATCAAGAGGCCTCTGATATTTTGAGAAATTTTATCGATTTGATTTTCCTATTTCCTTCTTCTGTTAAGTAACTGACTTAACACGGTTTAATTTGCACAATTATACTTTCTTCTTCACTAGATTCGTGTTATAAAAACGTTTTAAAAACAAGAAAGAAGGACGTTAAATAACAGATTATTGCTAGTTGTGTTCCTCTATTTTTCTATTACTCTCGATAGTAGATATGTCCTAAACTCGGTGCATTTTCGCCCACGTTACTCGGATATTACCCGGGGCAAATTATTAAATTCCACTTGCAAGGGTTTGCGCCGGGCCTTGGACACCCGGAACAAAATAAAATCGTGCATACCTAATTGCAAGTGTAACGTGTTTCTAGCCGCAATTATAATAAGTTGAGAGACGCTTCCCGCGTGCTCTTTGTACTTGCGTGTTACACGAAAATTTCAGTTTCTCGTTGCCCGAGAACGGTCTGTCCGAATCAGTTGGGTACAAACCACTCGGAAAGATTACTATCGGTGAGTGGACGATTCTCTAACCGGCATCTCCTATTCCCGCTTGCATTACCCCTAATGGGATCATGACGATATTCTTCGAGTCGGGCCGATAAAAATTTTCCAATTAAAACGCGACGGTGAAAGAGGAAGAGAGAGAGAGAGAGAGAGAGAGAGAGAGAGAGAGAGAGGAAGATAAGAGGATTAAGCGCATCCAGCGCGTTCACCAACTCGCCTGCACGGACATCAGAAGAGACTCATTAAAGGTATTTCGAACAGGGACACAGGAAAAACAAGATACGCTTATTCGATCTAAAAGGTGGACCAAGTTCCCGCACCGGGAACTAAACTGCTTCCAACGGGAAACTTTCGCTTTGCAACCAGCTAGAGCTATTTAGTTGCCGGGGTCCAAACCAATGATTGCTCTTGTTATTACTCGGAGACTTGAAAGCAAGAAAATTCAATTAGCCTTCCGTTTCGTTGACATCAAAGTACAACCAACACCCCGCCACAGTCTGCAATCTTGTCTCATGGTTTTCTCGCGAATCTTCATTCTCGGAAGTCATTCGATCTTTTCCATCGTAAAACCTTTGAACATTTGAATTCATTCAGAGAACAAAGGTTTAACTCGAATAAGCACATAAACAGAGTAGGAACACAATGAGGAAACATTTAACTGTAGAATGTAACTTTTGATACTTGTTCATCCACTGTTTAACTTCCTCGCGAATCTCGACGAAAATCATTCGGTTTTCTGCACCCTGGAATCTTTGAAGTGTAAGTTCACTCAGAAGATCAAAGGTTTAAATCGAATAAATACGTAAACAGACAGATCAGAAAGACAATGAGGAAACACTTAACAGTGGAGTGCAATCTTTGAAGCTCGTCTATCTAGTGTTTGGCAACAATCGTACGAAACGTTTCGTATCTTGAAATCCACTTAAAGGACGCGATGCACTTCCCATTATCGTCGGTTGCAAGATTCACGCGATGTTTCCAAACGTGAGAATTCTGCCTGGTTGTATCAGACGTAATCGCGGCCTCAACAAAGGAGCACTTAATCTTACATCGGTGGTAGATACATCGAATCGATCCTGGAAAGTGCAGACTCTTAATGGACGTACATTAATTTTCGAGCTCCTTTCAGCTGTCTGTCAACGGGCAGCCACGTCGTTTCTAGGTTGCATCGCCCGTTGCTTACCCTCAAAATATTTGCCCCCGTGCACCGTGTGTACCCGGTGACAATATATTCGTCCGTTGAAATTCAAGCACGACCAGCCATTATAATTCATCCAGTAGTGATCGAGAAACGACGATTCTCGTTGAGAACGCGACCCATTAAAGAGAAAAAAGACGCGAACATTTCGCGCGAATCCTCTCTGCCACATTTTATGCTCTCCGTACAGAATTTTTCTTTCTTTCTCTACTATTTTGTTCTATAATAGAAAATCGACATTTAGAAGGTTTGTTTCCAATCGAAGCGCGGTGTCGGATGAACGGCGGTCTTTCAGGGAACACGCGAAGTACTTGGAGTTACTCTGAAACCCGTGCAAAGCTCCTAAGAAAATTCGAACGCTACGTGTAATAGTTTGGCTGCATGTTTATGCGTACCTCGTGGATCGATTTTCTCTGCTAGCTCGTCCGGGGATTCTAATAATTAATCGAACGTCAAATTTACCCTGCATGATGCATCGTTTCTATCCCTTCGAATATTTTATGCACGAAACGTGAACGCGAATATTTGGAAAGTGTGAATGTCAAAACCTTCGGCAATGTGTAATGGAACTCTTGAATTATTGACACAATCTAAATAATATTCTAATAATGAATCGTTAATTTCCTGAATAATATACAATTTCTAATTATTCTCTAGATACATCGTACATACATACAATATTAAAAAAGTTATTCAATTTCGAAATGTATCAGTGATAAACTAAAATGCATTCGTCTTTCAAATTCATTTCTATTTACTTATTCCCACCACCTATCGTAAGTTTCAGCAATACTACCAAGGCATTTGCTTCCAATCTCGAAGAATAACGAAACATCGATAGCGAGAGCATGAAACTCCCATGAAAAATCCGAAGTTCATCTGTAATAATCTTGCCAACTGTTTATGCGGCAACCGTAATACAAAGCTGTCTATAAAAAGGCAATATTCAGGGTAAATGCATAGCCGGAGAAATTGTAGGAGATTTACGGGCTTGGAAGTATACCGATTTTTGATTTGACACCCACCCTACCAAATTCCGATCGCGTGGTGCGTGCACGCACGTATACGCCGACTACGTTCCTTATTTATGAGTTGCGATTTTATGGCCTAGTCGTTTCTCTCAGTTCTCGGTTCTCGCTCTGATCGTCATTTTCGCTTGGGGAACGCCATGGTCGACGACGAAACTCTCGATAGTCAGTCATACTGAATCTGTTATATGTATTAGTATTTCATGGGTATGAAGCGTCGTTGTTTTGTTTCGGTTTTCAGTTTCCAACCGATAGACGTCTATCCTATTTTGTCTCTTCATTTGTTATGGACTGAACAGTTTGGAGTATGTGAAGAAAATTGATAGTTAGATTGCGGATTTTTTTTGTAAAATAGGGCGATATCTCATATACACCAATAGTAATACAGTTTTTTATGGTTTTGAAACATTGATATATGCCCTTATTCATAATCAGTAGTGTGAAAGATACACACGTAGTTTCTTTCGTTGTATCAAAAAGTTAAATTCGCAGTTGTTATGCGCATATTCTATCGGCAATTATTTAAAGTTTTGCTGGGGCTGGAAATTGATTTTAATTTGGCTGTAACTTTGGGCAAGCGTCGCGACGTTACGTGCCTCATGCGTCGTTGAGTACGAATTTAATAAACTGAATTTGACGGTGCATTTTACGAATCCCACGAGATAAAAAAAGTCCAGAATCCGAACGACGCGACTTTTCGTGACTTCGCATTTTGATTAACTCGCGAAGCCAGCGAATTGGTGAATTAACGGCGGAATTTTCAAACCACTACTACCGTCAATTTCATTCAGGAAAAGTGTGAAATTTGTCGATTTCAGAATTCCAGTTGATAATTAAATGAAATTCAGTCAATTTCATCAGAATTTTTATTAATAAATGGATTGAATGAATGCTGGTACAGTTTTATAGAAACTAGAAAAGCCAAGTATTTTACAATAAAATTGTACAATAAAATTTTATATCGAACGTTTTTATTGAATTCAAAGAATAATTTTTCTATTCGTTCATATGAAATTTGGATTTCTGTAAAAATTTTCAAATGCAATATAATTTTTCCGAAAGTCTCGAAATCATCCCTATGTATTAAATGTTATCCGGAATTAAAATCTTTGCATCCTTTGAACGTGGCTTCGACGCGAACTCACGTTCGCCCTGTTTCTGAAAACCGCATAAACGAAAACTTTCAGAGAAGTATGTTCCCATTTCCATCGACGAATTTTTTCAATGCCTTTTATTCTTTCATTCACCGCGCCGCGCCGACCCCTTGGTAGTCGAGTATTATTCCTGCTAATTAAGTAGTTCAAGTTACAAGTGCCTTCGCTGGTTCACCGAGACGGTGAAAAATTTAAGGACGTCCCCTAGGTGAAAAGTGGGATCGCTTTAACCGCGGGTCAACTTCGCCGCCGGTCTTTTTTCCGTAGACGAAAGTTTGATGAATATTTCTGGACATTAGAATTAATTTCGAGAAATTGTCAGGGAGCAAAATAAGTTAACTAATTGCACATCTCTAGTTTCTTAAGAAGTTTTTCATAAAGTTTCAGATAGAAAATTACGCAGATATCTGTTAAAGTTCCGTGCCATTTTTGTCTGACTTGGCCATTTGATGTTTCTGTGCATAAAATAAATATGTCTGCGAGTATCATTTATCGTACACGTGGCCTGACGGTCAAGTTTAACGTGTACCATAAATGGTACCACGGAACATGTTAAATAATGAAAAATCATGGATTAATATAAATTTCGTTAATTACAGCTTGCACAATTTCCCCGCATTATCGTATGATCTACAAGCATTGGCATGTTACATATTTCAGATTCGTTTTTAACCCCTCGACGGTGCGTGACTTGGCTCCGTTTACGTGCAATCTCGTTGTTTGTCGAATAATATTAAAACGAATGCAACGGTGAAACGCAAACGGGCATCCAAATATTTGCCCGACCGCGCCGGCGGAAGTATTTTCCCCAAACGTTTTGTTTATCCTGTGCGCTTTATCCTGATCGCGAGAAAGCTGCACGAGTGATGTCCAAGGCAAACACAGAAAAAGGTCCTTTTTACGATCTTTGTTGTATACAATTTCTGTCGTCCTTTTTCTAGTTCGAAACGAACGCTGGGCTGTGTGTAAGTGCAACTACGGTTATTTTCCTTATTAACGCAGACCTTTCTCTTCTCAATTTTATAGAACGCTCGTTCCCATTGAAAATCAATGGAGTGTCCTGTTCGTTTCCCCTCGAGTGCACATAATTGTCGACGGTAAATGAATGTTCGTCTTGCGTAAACGAAACGGATCGTCTCTCGGGTTCCTCGAACGCAATTAATCTTTCGAGTCTCGGGGTTATCCTTGCTTCAGGTTCTTTTTCCTCTCCTCCGGATCCTTGTTGCTTCCACTTCTGACTACTCGTCTTAAATAATTGTCGAAAGGTCGAGGAATCGTCTTTTTCTGCTCGCAGCCATCCTGAAGGTATCTTCGATATTTCTACGATTCGTTAGTAACGTATCGATTGCCGCACCCTTATATTTGCGTCGTTGGGGACTTTGTCGCGAGTATCATAGTACGTACACGTTCGCGTAATGTCTATTAACAACTTCTTTATTATTAGCGTGGCTAAAGGAGACCTGCTCGATTCATTCTTTTTTACTATCGCTCGAGATTGAATGAACGCCGGAGTTTATAGGGTGTCATACGTGTGTTCCTCTTTTAAACTGTGCAAATCACTTTTTTCTTCTTTTTCATTACTAGATTGAAGATGTTCTGCATTTACAGAAAAGGTGTTTGTACAGGAAATATAAGAAATGTATTCAATATCCAAAGAACATAGACTGTCGAAAGTGTGATGCATATTATTATTTTGTTTGATGAACTTTGTTGATTTTTGTGATTTACATTTTCTTACCGAAGAACATCTATGCTTTATCTCATTATCTTCGTTATTATATGTCAAATTGGAGATAGTATAGTTTGGAACATAATCTATCAATAAGATTTACAGTTACAACTTTATAATATGGTATGTAAAAGAAACGAAGGAAATTTTGTTAAGTTTTGCAATGCTGGTATGTCATGGATGTGAAGTGGGAGAATATTAATTGTAAGAACAGTCGATGACGATGTAAGCAACGTCGGCGTGTTGACGCGAATTCGAGGGGGTGAGTTCTCGAGTGGAGGAGTGGCGAACACGACGGGCACTCGAAACGCGAGAGAAACGTGGTCCGTGTCGTCTATAACATTCGTCTTCCCGTGACAAGGCAGCAAATTGGTTTTGAGGCTATCAAATTAATGCCGTCGGACAGAACCAGCTGCTACGGATTGCTCTCCTAAGAAAATCGAAATCTGTTTTAGATATGTTCAATTTAATATCTTGTAACTTCAACGTAGTCAGTCAACGTCTTTATGAAACTCTAATTATAGAAATGATATTTGAAATAAATATTAATGTATTTAAGTATGTAGTGTTAAAATAGAATTGTTTATTACAAAGAAGAACTGTTTAGACTTATAAATTTAATCGCTTTTTGTATAAAAGCGCGATGTTGAATATTTTAATCTTCGCATTCTAACTCATAAACGCATTAGGACTTCAGTGGGAGACACTTATACGTATACAGTGTACATAAACTTTAATTTCCCGTCCGTTAATATTCATAAGTCGACCGGTTGTGGGCGTGTTTTATCGGCAATTAAGTTCGACGCAAACGGGCGATAAGAGTTGAGAAGCGGGCGAGAGCTGGAAGTTTAAGGCCCGTGTATAGCTGTGTACTTACTACGTACGCGTTCCGCATATCATAAGATTTCCCAGGGGCCTCGTAGCTCATACAGATGCGTAGTGACTATCTTTGCCTTTGCCACTTCACTATCGCGCAACTTTGTCTTGACATATCAAGCAATATTCCTCGCCTCACCTACGTTTCTTCATAATGCTCGCGATTCTTTCTTATCATGGAATTGCCAATGCTAACTGGAACTAACAATGAAAGGGATGTTGCTTCAAAATTCTTACGGGAAACTAGTTTCTTTGTTAGGAGACTCAAAGTTTTTAGCGAATGAGATTCTGCACCTGGAAATATTTAAGTTTGGAATCTGGCGACTTTATGTTATGTGAATGTTTTTATAAAAATTTCAGCTTTCATTATTCTTTTACTTCGATCATCCTAAATTTAATATTCCATATTATCGTTCGAAATTAGCTGATGCAGTAGGACCCAAAATGATACGCTGATTTTTGTTTTTCTAAACATTTCTCTGTGAAAATAATTTTGGGATTCACTGTATGCGACTGAACCCAATCGATTTAACTCGCAACTCTGATACCTTTGAGTTCCCTTTCCTCTTCCTCTTCAAAACAAAATTCCCTTTGCACGTGCAATCAGGGAAACTATACACCCAGCACAAAGAGCAAGAAATCGTTACTCTTAATTAGCCTATCGGATTGCGTAATAGGCGCGTACACGAAACACGTTCGACGAACGCCCGTCAACGTGGTGTATATCATAACGACTCACATTCAACGTCTTCCCATCCTATAATCGAGTATGCGTTCAACGGAAGGAACAGCGGTTGACAGCGAAGGAGAAACACCCTCAACCTCACAATCACCTGCCTCTATCAGGTGTTTAACTCGAAAACTTAGGCACAAATTGTCGAACAGATTGAGACGACGCAAACAAGTCTATCGATCCCGTTTATAATTAGAAGTGACAATTTAATTTATCCAATAACAGGAACGACTTTTCTTCTACAGCAAAAGGCAGTAAGAAGATTCTTGTTATTTATGAGTTTGACAATTGTCGCATTTGTTCTCTGTATGTTCGAGTTATAGTTAGGGTTGCAAAAATGAAAGTGGGATCACTGAGATTGGTAAAAGACTAGTGCAAGTGCATCCCAACCTGTCCCTTTTTTGTTTCTACTTTTACATAGGAATTACAAGGCGCGAAGTCTCATTTCAGCCACTGGATTCATCCCGACACGCTTTTTTTCACCCTCGCCGGAGCACGAGGCTGACAGCCTCTTTTCCTCCTCTGTCCCTGTACTCGAAGATCCCTCTTGGTTTTCTCGGTTGCTGTCGCGAAGTAAGAGCGAAGTTGGCCGGCGGTCGTCGCGATGGCTTAACGTGTTTCACGGTGATGAAGTGTTTCTTTGCAGTTTTAGCCGGGTTAAACTGCGAAACTCGTGTGCTCTGCGTCGTCCGCGGCTTTCCGCGAGTTTTCCAGCGAAACCCTTGGACCCAGGTTTCGCGGAATTACTTTGCTCACCCCGTCTTGTCGGCTTCCGTGGCGAAACTTTACTCGACCCCGACTTCCCTCCAGTTCTTTCCATCCTTTTTTTGGTTGTAATTAATTGAGTTAGGTGTGTCGGATAAATACAGTGAACGATACTTTTTCATCGTTTTTTGATGTTTGCGAGTGTGACATTCAATAGGCAGTACTTACTGCCGTTTATATTTTTCGATACATATTAATCTGTATATTTTAATATCTTCTTCCTTTATCGTTCCACTATTAAATGGAAAGCGTATTGCGACAACTATAAACGAAATACGATATTCTGAATGATAATGGCCTTCATAAAGCAGACGTCTGTCCCTAGCGTGGCGTCCGTCTCAAAAGCATGCCAGCGCCCAAAGTGTATGTGTGTTTTTACGTTCGAGAAACAGAGAGGATGTTCCGGGTAATAAACTTGCGTGAGGTAGCTGACAAGAATGGCGGGACGCGAGAAAATGGAATATCGTGTGTTCCATGGACTTTAAGCTTCATGGAAATCCTAAGCATAATGGCGTTTCCCTGTAAGAAAAAAATAAATGAGAGAGGAGCGGTAACATTCGCCTCCGTCATTTTTCTCTCGTACCTAGCCGCGAGGCGAATTTTACGACTCGGAAACACGGAGAAAAAGGTAGTAAGTGAACTTTAGCACTCCTTCGACTAGTTTTTCGACGAATCGATGCTCGGTGACTCTGAAGTGGTTGAACTCTTTCTTTGTCTCGGTTTCCATGCTTGCTTCCTTTATCGCTTCATTCTCTAGTTCTTTTTTTTGGTTCACGTATGTCACTTCTGGTCTATCGTTTTCTATTCGGTCGCGGAGGAAGGAAATTTAGCAGGCTGATGGTACGCGAGAGTATTCTGTGACTGCGTGTCGGTGTTGCATTTCGATCGATCGTTTCTCCGAAAACGAAAGGAAAGAAGAAGAGAAAAACATTGAACAAGGCCTAGCCAGCTAGCCTGGTGACCGACTCCTTTCCGTTTTCTACTCTGTTTAGTTTTTATCCGTGCGTTAGGGCGAGTTGGAAAAAGGAGGAGAGAATTGAAAAGCGTCCAAAAAGGTCGATCGAACCAGCCGGCTTTCTTGCGACGCCAATAATGCTTGTGTCGCCCTTGTTCCTATATAGATTTATCATCTGACTTGATGGCCGGTCTCAACTACGAAACGAACGTTTGCCCATTTTCTTCACTGGATGCTTGTTTCGATTCTTCGTGCTCGACTCCATGTTTTTCACACGATTTTTCATCTCGCGTGTACATCTGATCTCGATTTCTCAGGATTATTTAATAAGTAGGTTGCGAATTTCATCTTGTGTAGCAAATATGAACAATACATCTAATGTGCACGGTTATAAACGTACAAGTACACAATCGTTATGTTTGAAAGCTAAAACAAATCTCAATTTAGATTTCATCTTTTAAAGTGGCATACAAATTTTATTTGGAATAGAAGTCCGCAGTATATTAATAAACCTAGAAATCCTTGAGAAAAGTATTTTTCTTCAAAAGATCAAAACGTAAGAAGTAAAAAGGTCAATTAGATTCTATGATTTTGAAGATGAACAAAAGAATTGATTCACTTACCCCGAAGAGGGATCTCGTACGCTGCTCGAGTAGACGGTAGGGCGAGTTCACAAAGGAGCATCTGGGATTTCTTCTCCCGAGGATACAGAGAAGCTACCCGACGAGAATAGCGGTCACGTCGTCGTGGATACTAGCTAGAATCAAAACTGTACCTTTAACCGGAAGAAACGGAACAATTGCAATCCTCTGCGGAATCAACAGTCACGTTCTTCCCCTGACGATTACTGCACTTGACAATCCAACTTCGTGAAGTACCTTTTGGCTTCCCCTTAGCATCATAGCATCATGATGACTTGCAAATACCATTTAGAATGGTATCGATTCATCCTTCCTTATCGACTCACTCCTCTTCGAGTTTTCTCCTAATCTGGATTAGTCCTATTGAAATTAGGAGAGCATTCTAAATTTTATCTGATGAATAGACTTCGAATATTTATGCACGATAAATATGAAAGGAATATTTGACATTTATGCTCCATAGGATATAATTGGACGCCTATTTAAATGTAATTTAATGCGCAGAAAATATACAACATATCAAAAGTTGCATCCACATCAAAATGCTTAAATGCTAAAAGAACTACAGTTTTTAAATTGACGTCATAGACGATTTATTTTGCTTAAAAACTCGTAATTTATTCAAAGACTTGGGTTCATTTCTCTGTCCACCCTCTTCCTGTTTGTTCGATTCTTTTTCGGTTTGAAGCGCTCTGGTCACTTTCCTTTGAGAAAGCTTAAAGAATCGGACGAACGCGATCGAATAAACTGGTAGATACGCTTTTGTCGCAGCTTCTTCAGGATGGTTTCCGTGTTGTTCCGGGCGAACAAATATCCGTTGACGAAAAAATTGCGTCGTTACTGACGTGAACGCGGTGAGTGAAAGGACGACCCGGATTCGTAGTTGAGAACTGGCTGAATAAATCGCAGAAGCATCGATGAAAGCCGGCTAGACAAATTTACTTAGCCGCTCAGGTTTTAATCTTGAATGATGCTGGATTGAACAGACAAATGCGCAAACGTATCACTGCGTATCGTTCACGTTTTAATCGATCTTGTTTATCGATTGCCTCTCTCTGCTATCAATTTAGTCACATTCCCTCTACATAATTCTTGCGATTAACGATTTGCATTCGTTAAAGGTTGTCCACATCGATATTCTCGTCTCGAATGTATCTCGAAAACAATGGAATTAACCAGCTTGCTATTAAAAAATTTTTGTTAAAACGTTAAAATCAGCATAACAGAAAAAGTCTGTAAAGTTAGATACAAAAAATGATAACTGCATCTAAAACTTTATGGGAAATCACAACAAATCCATGAATAGAAAGGGATAACGGCGCGAAACGATTTTGAACGTTAACGCGTGGGCGTTATTTCGCATGGAAATTGACCGGACGCCGCGGAACACGAACTATTGCATACGTTATCAATGGTCGCGCGATATGTCCACGCAAACCTCGTCGATCTTTTACTTTGAAATGCGTGGAAAGAGTGCCAATCGTGATAGCGGATTTTTCCCGCCGACACCACTGTTTCTTGGTGCAGCCGATATTCCGGAAATGGATTAGAGAACAAATGGCGTGTACCTGTCTATATCTTGTTTCTTTGTTATCTCCTATGAATGTAATATTTCGCAGTTCGAATGGAATTTGATATTAAATTTGGTGGAATCTGATGTAGTGAATCTGAAATATGCGACTCTGTAATTCAAAGTTTAAATCCACTCTCAGCGAAATCGATTAATTTCTCTCTTCCCTTGCCGTTTCAGTTTATTGATAAGTTTAGATTCCTGTTATCCTTAATAATGACCGAGTTTACGAGCTTAAGATTTGTAGATATTCATGTTCGTGCAATCACATTCTCGTGGTATACTTATCATCGAATGGCGCTACACCGGCCAGATATGTCTGTGGTATGACATCTTCCATGGTAACGTGTAATTGGGAACGTAGTTTACTTCGCTTGTTTCTGAGGCTTGCATTTCCCGATGACTTCCAATTCTGTTATGTCTCATCATCATCATTTCTGATTTCACAGAAAGTAAATTCTAATACATATAGCTAACAGCATAATTCGAGTTCTTAAATTGATTAAATTTTTATCAAGGACAATTTAAAGAATAACCGAGACGGGAGTTTTGGAGAGATTTTGGGAAATAATATTTGTATATTCAGAGTGGTTCGTCGATAAGAAGTCGATCGATACAGTTCCATGCGAAATCAAGGAAAACGGACACGAGGCTCTTGCAAATCAATTTCTGTGCCCTGTTCCTTCGTGGAATCTCGTTTCGCGAATCCGATAAATTGCATGGAGATATCGATGCCATCCACCCCTACCCGGCTGGATTATTGTATCTTATTACGAACCGGTACAGAAATTGCCTCGTAATACCTTGTCGTTTTTCTCACGGCGCGGATCACGCAATTCGCGAAGCCAGTCGCCTATTAAATTATCGGAATTCTGTTTCGCGATTAACCCCCGCTAGCGTCGATCACCTCGCCTTTTTATTTGCTTCTTTATCTTTATCCTTTGTAATACATCAACTATCTACTTCAGATAATTTCTTTGATCTATAATTTGTTGCCTTTGTCAATATGACAATTAGATACTATGGTGGAAGAAAGGCGTCTTGGCACTCGTGTAAGATAGATTAAATGTCAAACATGATTAGAGGTATTCAACGCAAACACGAATCAAGGGAACTCCCTTGTGCCGCCGCATTCTGCGGAGAACCTCAAAATCAACTGGTTTTAGCTAGTTTCATGCTAGCTCGCGCAATTACTGAACGTTTCCGTCCTTAATGACGCGGTCCTGTTCGTATTCGCGAGCATACATCGAAGTCTCGTAATTGTAAGACAAGCAACCCGCCTTGAACCACCTCCAGTCCTTCCTGTTGGTTCGACATCCGTCTGTTCCTGCTCTAATGTTTTCTGACACTTGCCGTTCCTTTGATGTTTAATCACAGTGAGATCCTCTATTTTATGTACAGAATCAGTCTGAAAATCAGTTTCTCTTTCATTTAAAAAAATTGATCATCGACAAATTAGTGATTAAATTTTTCTTGTGTACAAAAATAATATTGTTTTATCTCGTTTCGCGTAAAGATAGTATCAGATTGTCATGCAAAAACAAACAGCAGAAGTCAACGGAACAGCAGTTTTGTTCGGTCACGTAGTTTCTTAGCGGTCAGTGCAGTTGAAGTAAATCAGTCCGTGGTGCACGTTGCGCAAACAGCCAAGGAATCCACAGTATAGGGTGGAACAGATCAATCGCTGAGTAACTAGACTCGAGGGAAACAGAACTAACAACAATAAAAAAGAAGGGAAACCTTTAGGACTAGCAAACGAGCTTGTGCATGTCGATTGTTGCGAAAGTACACGGCAATTAGCGGTTCATCGGCGGCGAGCAATTGAATAGGAAAGTTCCGAAAAACAGAGGTGGCTGCGTCGGACACGCGTGCTTCGCCGTGCTCGGGTTCATCAGCGTGATTGGTGTGCTTCGGAAACGAGCCGGCCGGGGCTGTGATCGAGCCGCGGAATTCGCAATTGGCCCGCCATTCCCGTGTTCAACATTTAACGCACGCGTTTCACGGAACCTCGCGGCATTTTCTTGGTGATCCAGGATGAGGCGGCTTTACCTAGGATTATGAGCTCGCACCTGAATATCGACAGCTTCCTCGTGGCCTCGTCTGTCACATCGATTTGCAATTACGTTACGGAGAGCTTCCGGTACGATAATCGGGTCTTGGGAATGATTTAGTCGCCGTTGTCGAGTTACAGATACATCGATTTTAAATGTGCATTATAGAATATTCAAGTTAATTCTTTGATTTACCGTTTTTTGATTGAGTAAAGGAGTATCAAGGAAGAGGAGAATATGGATCGTGATCTAACGTCGCAAGGACAGTTGAAAGTTCGATTTGAAGCAAAGTAACTGTAATTTATAGTTCTGCTCGGTCGTACTGGAGCCGGTCGACCGGTTTCGAACTTCCTCCGGATCAAAGTTAGCGTCCTTGGGCTCGGTGAACCGCAAGGCGATAAAATTGTACATCGTCGAGAACGAAACGAACCGCTATTGATAGACCTCGAACGTGTTAAAACGCGTCGCTAAGCCTCGTGATGTTTCGTGACAAACTAGACGAGACGGGGACACGGGTCAGTTTCAAACAGGATACAGGGGATTTGGAATTTCACCACAGGGATGATTATGCTCACGGGACGGTGGATGAGAGACAATTGCATGGTCTCCTATCGGTGTCAGACAGGGCGCGCATGCGGCCATGTAAGCCGATCAGAAATTGTAACCCGACAAGAATTGCTATATCAATGGGGAACGTGGTACGCGCCTGATATCTGACCGAGAGTTCCAATTCCGAAATTCGACTACAGTTTCTAGGATTTGATCGAAGTCAAGTGGATTTCGTGCGTGATCGAATTCTTCGTACATACCAAACGAAGTTTGAAAATTTCGATGTATCGAATAAGTTCAAAATGGAAAAAGAATTATATAACTATATGAAATTGTGTGCATGATGTGTCTGAATTATAAAGTTTATGTAATAATAGTATAAAGTGTCCGCGTCACATTTTTGCAAAAATTAAATCCGGTATTGAGTTTGTGACCAGTTGTATATTCCGTATAAAAATTGGCAATTGAGAAAAGACTATACAAAATGCATTATGAAAGCAATTTGTCTTTCCGGTTTCTGTTTTCTTCTATATTGCATGGGAGTTTGAAAGGAGAATTCGTATTTGATTGCAGGTTGAAGCGATCCTGAATGTAGCATCGACGCATTGATCCGTTTCACTCCCGATGCTCGTCCATTCATCCCCGAGATACCCGAAGGTCGGCCAGGCAGGAGTCACAGAAGAATCGGGGTGAGTGGACCAAGTTCCGTTCGATTATTTTTCACCGTAGCGCGAGTCGGTCACTGGTAGAGAAGTGAACGGGACGCGCCGATGTTTTCTCCCTCGCATTCTTCCGAATCAACCCTCAGTTGCCCGAAACTTTTTGGCGCGATTCCACGACCGGTTTCGCGTGTATATCGGGCTTAGAAGGCGGGGGTATCGTTGCGCGAAAGCTTCCAATTCCACTGGCGATCTTTTAGCGGCGTTAAATGATAGCAATTTGTCGTGGAACGGTAACGAGCTCGGCCTATTTTCACGTCGAACGACACACGAAAGCTCGGTGGTTACTCGATAAAAAAATAGCGTATCATATCTCGGATGATTTCTCAACTCGAAACGGTACAGAAACTCGGTACACAGTGCACACGGCTGCGTTTTCTCAAACTGTCTTCCGGCAAAATGGACCGTGAAATTGTTGGCAGAACTCTTAATAACCTGCGTTATAAAGCGAAGTTATCCGCGATATTTCACCTCCCCCCCCGCACCTCCTTGTTAAATTGCGCCATCGGTATTTTGTACCGTTGCACTCCTCAGGGATCCATTTTCTTCGAGATTAATTTACAAATCGCCGAGATTTGTTCACTTAATTGAGACATACAAAATGTCTACTTTTTCACATTGGCTAAATCAATAAGAGATGTCGTTTAAAATTATTCACTATATACGACATGGTATTATACACTATAAAACTTCCCCATTGTGTAATGAATTCAAATAAACAAGGTATGATTAGACTTAATGTTTTCAATCATGTAGATTTTTACTAAAAGGTTGTGTGAGTTATGTATGTACATCTATGGATGACTTTACAGAAATATTGTTCCGAATATTTAGCAAGCATCGGATATCGTGCAATGCATTAGGGAATCCGATTCGCAGTTGATCGATGCGTGGATTGGCTACTAATTTGCAACGAGTCCATCGATCGCTTTGGGTTACGTGTGTAGTTACCCAGCGAGAATAATCGCAGCGAGTTGATCGTAATCTTTCATTTGGTCGGTTCAGTTTATTTCGAATCGCAATATCGACTTTCGAACGCGGACGATAAAATTGATGCACCCCTGTTTAACGGACACGTTCAGCCGCATTTTCGCTTAAGTACGTGTGTCAAGTATAAAATCAATTACATTATCTGGCGTATAATTATGCCTCTTGATCGGCGAACGAGGAAACCGCATTGCAGTTATGACAAAACAAAGTTGGTTATTAATACGCGCGTTTTGAATCGTTGACTTATGTATGTATGTACATCGTTCACGATTTATTCGTGTGCGTAACGATGCATTTACGTGCATTGTTCAAGCAAATGTTGGGATGTAATTGCGATAGGAAATTACGTATAACGGGGAATTGTTTCTTCGGGATACATCGTCGAATTTATGACGCAGCTGTTTATTATCCTCGCAGTTTTTAAGTCGGATTTAAATAATCGCGTTGCATTCTTCCATTAAAAAAATTGAGATGCTTACAACGATAAATGTTGGATTTCCGAGTTATTACATTGCAGAGGAATTAAATCTTAGCTTCCGCTAATTGAAAGATTGAATTAAACGAACGTAAAATGAAACTGTGAATTTAATCATTCTGCTGGCATGTTCTTATAATTTTCTCAATATTTACGCAAATGACAATTATTTACATTTTCGACGTGCAACGACAACGTTGGGAACGTTTAGTCACGAGTATACGACTAAAGAATGTTCATTTCATCAGACTGTTTAGTTTGAATTCATTGATTAACGACGCGCAAGCTTTCCACGTGGTGAACGTTAACGACTCCGTTTCCCGTTGCCGAGGAAATACGAGCACCGGCTGGGGGAATTACGAGGGCATTATCAAGGCTAACCAAGATCAAACGTCGACGCGATGCGCGACGATCACGGAACGTTAGACGTACGTATTGCAAGTAGCGCGTCACGCTTCGCCCTCGGCGCCAGTCCACATAATTTTCCCATCTATGTAGGTCGATCTCGATCGCATCGACAATAGCTCGACTCGAACCGGATGCCGGACGTGCGCATTCGACACATGAAATTAGTTCTGACATGCTGACTAGACAAGATACTATATAGAAATTTCAGATAATTTTACTCCAATAAATGCATCATGGTTCACTTCTCCTCTTGAAAGAAAATATCCTTACCCACATTCATTTAACGGTTAAAGTTAAATTACTGGGCGAAAAGAATTATTATCCTACGTAATACAGTATTTATTGACTTTATTCGAAAATCTTAGCGAAATTAATTTTGGCAAGATTCGAGACCTTTTAGTTTATTCCAATGGACATCTCTTTTTTTTTTATAAAGAACTACGAAATCGATGACCGGAACTTGTCGGAAATTCGTGGCCGATTGTTCTCGCACGTGATGGTGACTCAGCGTCCCTGCGTCGCAACAATCGACACCCTTCGGATGACTAGCTCCAGCCGCAAAGCTTTAAAATCCAATTGGATTTATAAGCTGGGCGCGGGTTAAGCCCGCGATAACCCCACGCACACGTGAACGCGAACGGGGTAGGTGTAGGTAGTGTAGTTTGCTTGGAAAGCATGCAGCTGTTTGACGTTGTTGGATTAACGGGACGCTGGATACACGCGTTCTAGTTTCCAGAGGGGAAACGAATCACTGTGTGCGAGAACAAACGCAGGAGAGAAAAGCTGCCGTCGCGTCGGCGTCGCCTCCTACGCATTTTCCATCCGACAGTTAATTTGACAGTTGCTGCTGGAACTTCGTCCTGGGACATGTCTTTTTTCTTTTCTACATAATCTGGCAAATGATTTTTCTATGTATTACATATTATACTCTTTTTATGAATGAAAATGTTATAAAGATTGACGTACAGTAACGTCTAGATATTGCGTGCTATAAACAATATACGAAAACCGATTTTGTACTTTCTAAAAAATGCAGTTCAGATCTCATTTAAAAAAAGATTAATTTTTTTATTATGAATCTCTTAAATTGTCTCCGATCTTTTATATAATTTGTCAAAAACTAAGTAACAAATCGGAGGAATTATGGCCAGATCAATCGATTGAATTGATCGTTCGTCGAATCGGCGACTGTTGCCAGGAGATAGTAACTTGTCGATTAGCGATCGCGATAATCCTATCCGCACACACACACACACGGACGCGCTGATGGGAGCCAATTATTCGCGACATTGACGGAGTATTGCACGATCAAGATCTAACTTGATAGGGTTTACTGCGTTATCATTGCATTGCTGTGTGGTAGGCTATCTCAAAAATCTTTCTAATTGTTATTAGTAGTGAGATTAAGATTATTTTAATCTAGAAATTCATGTCAACTATCGATAATAATATATGTCATTAGAGATTGTAGATCAAAGTGATACTGTTTAATTGGCTAATTTCTGGAGTGACTGATTATGAAGGATAGTAGGCATACTCATGTTTAATAAGACATTAAGGTGAAGCCTATCGGCTAGTGTAATTGCGAGTCAATCAACCAGTAATTATATCCGCCTTGATGCGTTCATTGATGTTGACATAACGAGCTTGCGTATAAGTTGCTATTCTCGATGGAATGAATTCATCACAAGATTCGAAGTATAAACTTTCAGTTTGAAGTCTCAAATATGTGAACGATACGTATCTGACTTGCAAACTTTTAATTTGAATTTTAGAATATAACTTTGAATATTCCAAGCTACGAATATTCAGACGTTTGAATTTTCCAAGTTATCAATGTGCGAATGTCGGAATCTAAAATCGCAAGATCGTAGAGAATTGTTAAAATAATGTTACTTGAAGCAATAAGACATCTGTTTAATTAAAACGAGTTTAAACAGGAGATTTTATCATTTTACTACTTTCCACTATCTTCTTCACGGAGATTTTCTGATTTGTCTATAATTGGATTTGCAATTGATACATCCTTGTTCGCGTTAACTTTGTGTTCAAAGTTTTAATTCTTACCGTTGTTTTATGTCACGACAAATTGGAGAAATTCGCAGAATCTTCCATCTCGTATTTCAGATCAGAGGATAATTGTAACGTCGCGAACTTAAAAATCCCGTTTCGTGATTTATATGCTTAACGTGAAAATAACAAGAGTTTCGCCTAATTAATAATCTGTGCATGTTTAGACTTGATACGCTTACGCGTCCATTTTTTGCGCTAGCCGGTTGTAAACCGATTAGTCGCGTGTACCGTATCGAAGGCACAGCGTTTGAAGAAAGGATCATGTCGAAAGCAGCAATGCACTTCTTTGAAACATCCACTAGCTTTGGAAGGGCGAAATACTGTCGTGCGCTCTTAATTATAAATTAAAACGTACAGTTTTAATTAAAAAGCTGTCTATTCACAAACTTGATAAAAAGCGAAGTAAAATTAAAATTCCCTTGCCACGAATTTCTGAAGTAACTTTAGTCATTTCTGTGAAACTTCATAAATGTCATTATATAATGAAATTAACTTGTTTATCTCTTTCTAAATGTTTTATGAAGTTCTGTAATACTCCGTGCCCATATAACTTTACGTGACATCGACAATAGTAAAGAATTCTTCTTTCCAATTTTTTTCTTGCAATGTATAGCCAACCGAAAACTGATCGAATTTTGTTGCAAATATTTTTTTGTCAGATTATCGCAAGTACTTAAAAAATCGTGAAAAGTGTTACGTGGGACACCTTGTATATGTATTATATTGTATTATTTAATATGCGTTCCAGTAAATATTGTATGAATTATCTTCTTATCTTGAACATGGGGAGCCGATCGGTATCTTAAATCTGCCGAAACTCTCGTCGAATTTCCATACTCTCACGTATCTCACGGGAGTGGCAATAATAGATGTCTGTTTCGCGTTTAATCGTTTCAAGCAGTACGCAGCGTGGCAGAAGGAAGTTGCAGGCGTCTAGGCGTCTGTGCATTTCATAGCGCAATGCCATGCAACACGGGGGAGCGTCCATGTAACAAGCATTGTTCGTCCGTTCGCGTAACACAATGGGTACGAGCCAGGTGGTACTTCATTCATCCGCTTACAATTACACGAAATTAATGGAAACGAAAATCGGGGATCCGATGTGCGCTGCACGCAGCCGGGAAGGTGTGTTCAATGAATGAAACGTTCGTTGTTTCATTGTTTGGATCGCGGGCGAACAGGTCCGCCCTCTGTGAACTTGATTAATCGAAACGGCGTGTGGCACCGCGTAGTATTATTTGCAAGCAGCAACACGGTGCTCGTCAAATATTTGACGGGTTTATTCGATTAACATGGACGTAACGAAAAACGACGAAGTGAACGCCGCGAGGATTCTCCTTTGTGCGCCGTTTTCGCACGAATCTTCCCTTTCTTTACCTTTTTTTTTTAATCTACGTTCAGCATCGATCGCGAAACCCTCTTTTATATCTTTTTTTCTCCTCTACTCGATGGCCATTCTCCATCGACGAGGTTTTAATACGGGCTCATGAATGGCTAACCTCTGACTTCTGCGGTATTCGTTTTTTTTACGAAACAGTCGAACGGAAATTGCGGGCACACCCGCGGAGAGATTAATTCCCGGTGAAGAAACTGCTAGGAAAATGTGCACCTTTTTGCCTGCGTAATAAATGGTTGACCATACTAAATGGGGATAAGCAAAAACTGCACGTGGTTCATCTGGAACGCTCGTACCTGATGAATTTGATTTTTTTTTTAAACCGACTGTATGACTTGAAGTCGCTGGAATGGATAGTATAGAAATTTTTCAGTAATGAATATTCTGAGTCAATGAAAAGTGGCTACCTGTGAATCACGAGTGATTCAACGTTCAGTCAAAATTTTGCACGTCATCTTTAGCAAGAAGTATCATTAAAAATTATCCAGTACGCACTGAGTTAATGACAGTCTGACAAAAGTACATTTTTGTGCTTTAAAATACAAAGCATGCGAAGGTTTATTGTTAAAACGTGGAAGCAGCATGTCAATATTGCCTGGTGCGTCTAAATTATCTTACATAGTGGAAGGACGAGGTCTCGTCGTCGGATCATTGATACTATTACGAGGTGAACGTTATCGTCATCGTAACTCGGTTGTATACATCCACGCGCATACTCGGTGTACGGGATTGGATAGCATCAATCCTGAATTGGTCGTGGTAGCGGGACAACGGTTTTAGTCATCTCCAGATTTGATCCCCGGTATCCGGCCTCCGTACAGGGCACGTCAAAGCTGTCGAACATAGGTCGACAAACACGTGAACTCGCCCCCTTCCACGTATTGTGGTGACGTTAGAACGGATCAAAGCGAAACCTCGTGATCCTTGTCCTCTACCCTCAATTGCTTCATCTTCACTTCATTCCATAACGAAAAATAAGCATACATGCAAATGGAATTGTACAAAGAGTTTCAATCGTCTTCGTGCAGTTACACACGTCGCCCATTCGATATTTTGTTTTATATTAATTAAATGATCAACTTCATGGCAATTAAGTGATTGCGGATTTTGTCGATAGACTTCCTAAAATCCGCAATCTTAGTTGCCAACCCAATAGTCTAAAGTTCATTTGTCACTCCGATGGAATTAATGCACGTATCATATTCATCAAATTAATTCCCAATCGATATAAAGGAAAGCTTTCTTGAAAGTTGGTGATTCGAATAGCACTGGCTGTAAAGCGGGCATACCGAGAGAAATTTTCCTGTCGTTTGGCACGGGATTCGCGTCCGGGATCAGTCTATCCGCGAGCGAAACGGCTCTGGTTGTTTAGAAATTCCCATTATGGGGCGGTCGCGAAATGCGTTAGAGGAAATATCGTCTCGTCCTCACGGAGACCGTGGCAATAATACAGATTCGCTCTTACCAATCCCATTCGGCGTCACGATGCAGAAGAATAACGTAAATTTAATGATACCTAGCATGCAAACAATTCTACGCTATTTTCCTGCACAGCCGAATCGACAGTTTTTTCCTATCAGGGAAACTACTTACTGATTTTCTTCGCAATTGGAAAGTACAGATATCAACTTATACTTTTATCGTACCTATTAACAATTATATGCAGTAGACATTTGTTATATTTAAGTTAATACCAATTAAAGAACTCTACGACAAATTTTTATGTCTATTATCCCACGTGGCCTGAACGGAAGGTCTTCAAAAAACGGTCTGGCACGGAACGTTTTAAGCAATAATTAACTTGTGAATTGAATAATTGCATACGTTGGAAATTTGACTCCTGTTTCAACTAAATATAATAACATCTTCCGTCGCTGTTTAAGATGACCTGTTAACCATGCTTCATTCCTAAGCCAGACGCTTATCAAGCGCATCGCGTGCAGGTTGGGCGCATCGTCGTTTCCGCGTGTGCGACGATGACGACTGGAATGGATCCGAGATAACCTTCTCGTGATGCATGCCATTGGCGGAACGGTGCAGCGCGAGAAATGGCAGCCAGAAATTGCTTCTCTGGCAGTATCATGGTGCCCATTTATTGGAAAAATTTTCGCTACGTGTGTGTCCTCGGAACGCGACGAATTTCTCACCGAATGTCTTTCATCTATTCGATTTTTATTGCGATATTGATTTCTCCGACAGGATACATAGTTAACAACTACCGTCTTATGATCGTTTTCGAAGGCTTTCCTCTTTAATATTGATGTTTCACATAAAACTGTACACCATAAACTTTTGTTATTGGTAACAGACAGATTTGTATTTGAGCTTCGAAGAAGAATTGTAGATAGCAGAAATTTAATATATGAAATAACAAGGCAATTGAAAGCTAATTTTTGATCGTCTAAAATCACATGAGAACTAATTTTCGATTAAAGAACAACTTTCGAAAATTAATGTTTGAACAGGAACTAGTTCTTTAACGATACTGCTTTTGAAACAAGAATTGCTAGGGACAGATGAATATATAATATATTTTATAGAAGAATTGAAATCTTTAGGACGAGAAAGAAATATTGGCAAAGTTTGGGGACGAATCGATTCTCAGTAACTTATATATAAGGCACCGTGGTCAACGTCGGCGACGAAATTGGAAACGGACCAAAGAAACGTCACATTTTCGCAGAACACTGATTGGTCTTCGCAAATTGCTTCCCCAACATTTCTATGTTCCATTTATTAAAAAATTCGATTGTCTACCAGTTGCTCTGTTCGAAGTTATTAAAATAATTTAATTAATTCCTCTGTTGGTTCTCGTTTTGTTTAACAAATATAAATTTTATAAATGTTGTATACCATGAATTAAAAATCGAAGGAATAATCAAACAATACGTATATTAGCTCTTTGCATTTTAATGATAAATTTCATATTTTATTTTCGTTAAATTTTTTCAATTTCAAATGTCAGGTAGAGTTCCTGAAATGACTCGTCTTATTGACGTTCTTTTTTAAATAGGACGCATGACTGCCTATAGTCTTTTCTTACAATTGAATCAGAAATCAGTGCAATAAAATTTCTTTAGAGTTGCTTATCGGAAAGCAGACTTTCAACAGTTTCCTGTTTCGAAGAACAAGAGTCCGTCTTCTCTCGGAATGGAGCAAAAGGACAAGTGTTTGTTACACATAGAAGTGTACGTAACAGCGCAGCGTCCCAATCTTCAAGAAGCTACAGTTTAAATTTTCTTCGAGCTTCCTCGTTGCTTAGTCCCCCATTGGGAAAGGTGGATTATTACTTAACCTTAGCATAGGTAATCGTTTGCATTCAACGAGTTTACGCAAACACTCCGTAGCTCAACATTAATTATTTAGTTTATTATTTGCGTTGAAGTAAGGATGAAAACTACGAATTCGTTCTCGCGATAAAGTATTCTTACTTCGTAAATCCTCTTTTTTATTTTGTTCTTCATTAGCCATACTTCTAACGCCACGGTCGTGTAGGTTGAATATACGGGTAACTTTATCCGAGCTAAAATAGTGGACAAGCGGGATTAGGAAAACTTGCACAGGTTTCGAGATTTCCTCCAATCTACTTTTCCTTATAATTTCTTGTAATAAAAAGTAATAATCTGGTTTATTAAAGTATAGAACCTTGTTTATAAAATTATTTTCAATATATTAAATTTCGTTCAAACGAAATTAACTTCCATTTCCTCTTTAAAGAGACGAAGTTTAAATAAATTCGCTCGAATTATTAATTCTGTGTGAACCGTTTAATTCGTTATTATTAGATAAATATTATATACGAATATTCTAAATTATTACATCTTCAATTTAGTTTCTAATAATAAATGGTGAGACACATCAACGTTTGATTTCCCACTTGGAAAATACAAACCTCAGAAACAAACGATGTATCTAACTTAATAAATATAATTGATGATGATTCTTTGTTTTCTTACGTATATGCAGTTTCCCAGCAAAGTTCTCGCATTAACACCTCATGAAAAAACGTCATGAATGCGAGAAATAATCGACATCGATTTCTATGAGTATCCCCAAACGTGCTCTGGATAATTATTGCTCGGTCCTGTTATCTGTTACAAGCTGCCACATTGAACGATAATAAGTGTGTGGGCGGAAAAATTTCGAGATAATGCGTGCGTACGTACATATTTATCTGACGGTACCTTAACAACCGATTATCGTTATTAACCTCTGCTGTTATTGGCAGCTATTAGGTCCCCGAGGATCATTTTTGGCTCCTCTTTCCATGCATTCGCGATTCGTTCGGTTGATCAATTGCACGATAATTGGTCTCTATGTTTAATCTTTTATGAGCCTTGCAATTTTGAAATGTATAAAGCTTTCATACGAATGCATTCACTTCGTTTAGTATAATTTTCGTTGAAAAAAAAAAACTAAAATTCACCGAATGAACATCGGTATACGAAACTTTGCTAATTATTTCGCTTCAATTTCAGTTGTGAATAATTCTAATAAGCATTTGGAATTGATTAATTGCCTGTTTGCGATGCAACGCGAAGTAATTACTTCCACACGCGGGTTTCCGTGATGACGTAAACGACGCGTGAATTCGAAGTTTCCATGAGGCAAGCCACCGTGGGCTACAAAGGGAGCGTTTATGATATGCTTGGACTTTAATGGAGAACTTGCGAAAGGCAAATATCGGTCCCTCCGGCGAACGATCTGATAACAAGCGGAACTGTCCGCTCTGAGTTTCATGTCAATTTTATTCTGGTTGCATAAACCAAAGATGCAAAATTTTTAATTTAACTGCCAGGGTACTGTTGGTAGGATTGTGAAATAGTATAAAATTACTAATACGAATTAGAGGTGCAAGAGTAGATTGAGGAAGTTGAAGATCTAGACTGTTGTTAAAGCTTTAGAAGGATTTTCTGTTGATAAAATTCTTGAAATTGATAATTCTTTCATTCTTGTTTAAATGCTTGAGTGTCTGACTTTCTTTCGAGTATTCTCGTTTCTTATAAAGAGAACCGATGTACATATACAAACTACTATTTAATATTCACGAGTGAACACTATCACTCTAAACGACTTGCTCGCTTTTAAGATTACTCTCGGGATGAAACGGCAGCCGGTGACCGGTTAATTTCGGCACGCAACTTCGTTTAGCCTTGTATCAAAATTCTCTCCCTCTGACGAGGGCCGCCCTCCGGCTGCTTCAATTTGCTGCAGACTTCAATTCCGGCCCACGCGTTTAGTATTCAGCATCGGCGAACTAAATTTGGTGCGCCGCGCTACGGGCCCGGCCCACAGAGACTCGTCCGTCTATTTCACACCGCCAATAAGTCACGGAAACACTTTGGAGAAATTGTCTTTCCTTCCCGACCGGTATGCGTTCATCTTCGTTCCGCGACCCAGGATTGCGGCTTCTTACGAGGCACTTGGATACCTTGCTTTGCGTTTAAGCAGAGATTAAATTTACGCGCAGAAAGGTTTGAACGTCTGGCGTAGAACGTGATCAGAATTGTATAACGGTGCCTTAGACACTTGTTATTAATGTTTATTGCGCGCTATATTTTGGAATAAAAAGAATGAATTATTCTGGAACATTTCGACGGCAATAAAAAAGCAATTGCGTGCACGATTCAATTTCTTTTGTTACACCGTGGAGAATATAAAAATACTATATAGTAGAAGAGTGGGCGTATAACCCTGCCATTCGATCAGCCATTCGCGGTGAACACTATCGTCGAAAATACCCTTGGCTGTCGAACAAGAAGAAAATGGCCCCGTTGACGGTGCCCATTGAACGCTGACGAGATAAAGCCCAGGAAAGCAGATTCCGCGTGGTATCTTTACGTAAGGGCTTAAATCTGGTCGACTAGATAGCTCCATTGTGCATCGGAAAATTGCAACGGCCACGCCATTAACCAATGCGCTCGCGAGGTAATTGCCATTTTCTAAGCCCCGGGCACGATCCTTGTTTTCCTCTGCTATCTGTACCAACGATTATGCCGCTTTCGCGTCGATTCGCGAACACCTTGTCCTCCCCTCCCGCGCCACTGTCGCGGGAACTCCCCTAATTGAGATTTTATCGACAGATAAGCTGGACGGATTTTCACCCGGGGTCTCGTCGACGTTTCGTTCGTGTTAATTACGGTGCGGATTGCAATCTGACTCGGCAATGCATAATACGGATTCCGTTTATCAATGTTCCATTTGAATTTCAAAATCCTAGCAAAGTTATAGTAGAAATTATTCCACAACTTCTGCTTATCTAAGAATTTATTTCGTGACATGAAACAAAAGAATGATAGGAATTTGAGTCTCGGGGAGTCCACATTGTTCTCAAGTGAAACTGTCCACAACAGTTAACAAGGTTTTTGAAATCGATGGGCTGTTAAGATTCGAGAGGGCCAGTCCTTTTTTAACGAATCCGAGGATGAAATAAAATCGAGTACGATGCGGTAAATTGCGATCACGTTTGCTCGGTGACGCGCGACCCGCGCGCTCGTCGGAAACCCATAGGACACGCCGCAGCAGCGGCTATAATTGAGATTTTATCGGGCCGTTAAACGCTACGAAGTTCTCGTGCAACACGTGCCAAAGTTTGAACGGCGCCGCGTCGCTTCAACGGTTCTTTGAACATACCCGCGCGTTTCACCGATTTTTAATTGTCGCCTAACTAACCCGTGACGTAGTAACGGATGACGTGCTGTTATGAACTTTTGCAAACAAGGCAACCATCCCGTTTACAAATAAATAAATAAATCAGATTATAGATTTTTTGTTAGACTCTTGATAATCGGCACATTTTCGTATGTTTCATGCATTCTTTATATTTCCTCTATATAAATGCATAAATTCGGTCATCTACTTACAATTTTTGTATTGTATGTATGTACTTTCTTCGTAACTAATACGTACACATTTTCCTATTATAGATTAGTGGACGCAGGGATTTCAACGAACTGCGCGATGATTACTACGCCGGGCTTTTTCAGACAGCGACGAAAAATCGGTGAGTGAAATCTTTTACCGTAAGTTGAGTGAGACCTGCTTTGACGGAACAGAAGGATAATTTTGTAAAAGATTAACTGCTTTTTTCAATTCTAATTTTATTTACAACCCGTTCACGTCTTATACATTATGGTATTTTCACAATTCAACATGATGAGAGTAATTAAACTTAATTGTTTAAGAAAAATAGGAACATTTTGAAGAAGTTATACNAAACTTCACTTTTTTACTTGAATGTTATTCGACACATGAATTATTTGATCAGGAATAATATTAATAAGTTGATAAAATGGTTGCTACAAACGAACTGCATTGAATGCCAAGGCATTTGTGGATACATGGAAAAATATATTGAGTTTACATCTAAAAAGTCCAAGAATACGTAATATGATAACGGAACGTATCAGTAAACCAAACTGCAATAGTTAGTTCGATGCTTCCATTTTTGAAGCAAGAAGTAATTGAATATGACACGGGCATCTCATCGATTTTTCATACAACGTCGACGTATAATTAAGCATTTCTCTTGAATTAGTACGACTTATAAATACAGTCTCTCTCGACGTCGTTAAATTGTACGTATTAAATATAAACACTGTCTCGTCTCTGAGACTGAATTACCGTACCGGAAACAATACTTTCTACTCTAATAATCTTGATGAACGTAGTAAGAATATTATAGTGCCTTTCTCTTTCATGTTCATTCTTTATCTTTAATCATACCAACTAATCAAGTGATGGAGAATCCTACTTACTCATTTTCATCTCGTGATTCATTTCGTGTAATTGAAATTTATCCGTTCTCTTTTACCGGAAGTTGAGTGAGACCTGCTTTGACGGAACAGAAGGATAATTTTGTAAAAGATTAACTGCTTTTTTCAATTCTAATTTTATTTACAACCCGTTCACGTCTTATACATTATGGTATTTTCACAATTCAACATGATGAGAGTAATTAAACTTAATTGTTTAAGAAAAATAGGAACATTTTGAAGAAGTTATACAATCGACGATTTTAGTTTATTCCATATAAAAAATTGTTATGTACCATCTGAGATTTACCAATATTCGTAGGCCATACAATAAAAATGGAACGGAGTGTATAATTAGTGAAGTTACTGTTTATAACAAAGTGTATTGAGCTTATACGAATAATGCTTAGCATCTCTCCTGGAATTTCCCTATATTTCTATAAACATCGTTGAGTGCTTGATTCGTTTTACGCACAAGTATTCTTCATTAACAACTTTGTCAACAGTTACGTCATTGAACGAAGCACATGGTTTTCAGTTTGGATGAATTCGCGTTCGGCACATGCTTATTTGCAGAACCCGTGTACATGTTTAGCTTCTTCGATCGACCAACTATCGACACGGGTTGTTCAATAATATTCCGATGTTTCTCGAGCCATTGTAAACGTTTGCAGCAACATGAATCAACAAGACGGAAAAGAAAAAATCATGGTTGTTTGTCGTGACTCGGCAGACGGTTTCGTCAACAGCTGAGTCAATAGTAGAAAATTGTTGCATTTTTAATTAGATAGCCTCGTAAACATAAATAACGAGAACGAAGTTTTATTTCTTTATTTATTTATTTATTTGTGAAGTTACATTAAGAATGAAGTGTTTAATGATTACTAAAAAACTAAATAGATAATACATAATTCATATTAAGTAAATTAATGTAGATTAAATTACAAGTAATCAAGTAGTTTGATCTATGTGAGAAACTCTAATACTTCATTTATCATTCAAATTAGTATTCACCTTCACTTTGATCTTACAATTTGTTCTTTTATGAACGAATCTTGGACAGCTTAGAAGGATGTATCTTCTGCTCATCGTTGGTTCACAAAATTGCGTGAAGTTTCGTTTCTGATTTCTTCACAATAAGGAACGCTAGCTGCCTCTCGAACTCATTACTAGGAATCCATATTAGTTCTTCCTTTATTTTTAAGATTCATCACAATTTCTTGCATTTATTACATAGAATAGATCCTGAGATCCTTTGCTTATAATTTCTATGACACTATTTAAGACGATGAAGATAGTATAGTCGATAGGAATTGCTTTTTAAGATAAATTAAAACGTTTTTAATGGACTGAATTTTAGAGATAAAATTTGTTACATGATTATGGCTTGAAGAGTGGATTCTCTCACTCGAGGCCGAGTGGTTAAAAGAGATTAAATCTGTTTAAGTTGGGCGGTGTGTAATATACGTAATACCGATGTTTGTACAACGAAGACTGGTGCGGGTATGTTCTATACACCGACTAGCAGCTGTGAATTTCTGCAGTTCTCAAGGCTGTACTTTATCAACCGTGCCACGTATAACTCGATAAACCGAGACCCTAACTCGAATCCTTGGCTGTTAGAATTATCTATGTATATAAGCAAATGACCTACGAGATAACTCGATATTATGGAAAATTCTATATTTGGTCGTCGCACCTCTGCAAATCATTGTACAGATATATTTTACGCTTTCGACTGATCGCTAATTAGAATCTCAGTACTATTAAAAGCGATGACTACAAAGAGCTAACCGCGTGTAAAATTCAGGGGCCTAATGGAATTCAAATATTCATCCGTAGGCAACAAAACGGACTCCGAGTCCATTAGTTGAACAAGAATTTTCTACTCGTTTCGTATTTAATCGAGAAGACACGGGTGCATCGGTGCGGCAATTCCGCCGCAGAACTCTGAGGTTATTCCCTTATCGGCTACGAGAAAATGTAATTTCGCGTGAATAAATATTAGCAGACGGCTGAGACTCTTCTTTTTCCCACCCACTGCTCCTTGATTTTTGATACGAGACTACCGCCAAGAGGTATTGAATGTACAAGGCAACTCGAAATAAACGTACGGAATTTAATTGAAAAATTTCATTATCAACGAGGGAGTAACTACCACCACTATCGGATGTAATCGTCGACCATCTTTTAAGGCCAACTAATTCATACGATCACTTGCAAAACTTGAATCACTTGATTAACGTAAAAGTGTAGGAAATGCTTCTTAGAACGGATACAGATCCCTCTTTACCCTATTTCGATTAATAATAAAGATGATTTCCAAATTAAAAGTTAATAGTGATTGTACTTTCTCCGTTTCCGCACTCGCGCTATGTTTATTTAATAATCAACTGAGGTTATACATTTCATTTGATAGCTGCGTAATGAATCAACGGCTCGTTTGTTTTCTCGCCACTTGTGATTTTCCCCAAATATTTTATTCTGGAAAATAGAAACATGCCATGAAACAAAGATCGCCACTTACCTAACTATTGCTAATTGCAACATATGAAATATAATACCAATTTATCTTCAGTTGAAAACATATCAAAGTGGGTTCGCATGCATCCACCGAAAATTTCGGTTGTACAGTTATGACGTACACATTCGTATATTGAAGCAGCTGTTTCAAAGGCAATTTATTTCAAGTATCCGTACAATCGACGACGCGAGAATATCGAGGATCCATCTTGCCCACAATTCATGATAAAATATTCAAAAGAAAATGTGGAGCAGTGGTGAAACATACGAATAGCGATGAAAGAACTGGCTCAGTTTCAGACATTGTAGTTATACCAGGTCGAACTTTTATCCTTTGGCAATGCTTTCGACTTCGCCGAAGGATACGCCTTTTTCGTGTCTGTCCATAGCCGGACTTAATTCACTGGTCGTTCGCGCACGTTGCGCAGGCATAATTCGCCCCTCGTAGAAGGCACGCCTTTTCGCGATTAATATCGAACAGACCTTCGCGACGTTGCACTGTTTATATGTTCCTTATAATCGCTTCACCGTCTTTCAACACTGATTACCGGCATCATCATCGAGTACGGAAAACTTCATTAACTAGATGGAACTTATTCTTTATGAGACGTATAATTTCGAAATCTCGGCGACATTGAGATTTAGCTACCGTCATGAGAAGTTAGTCCGCGATCAAGCACTAATTTTTTATCAGTCCACAAAATAAATCGTTCTTCTAAATATATGTCAACAGTTAATTGTTTGAAATCATTCCTGAGATAAACATCGACGATTCAAGATCGTATTTAATGTGCGTGAAATTGTTGATAGCACAAAGGTCTATAGATTACAGTTTTATTATGGTAAAAATAAATATTGAAGTAAAAAGCCTTCTAAAATTGTTAAAAACCAGTTCCCGGTATAAGCCGGAGACGTAACGCGCAAAAACATTCCTTCCACGTAGACGCTTTATTAAAAGTCGTGCGACAAAAAGCCCTGATCCTTGCTATCGAAGGATTGTGTTTACGGCTCGTTGAACTGCGGCTCTGAGTTCAAGAAAAATTCTATCTCTTTGAACTTATCTCACCGCGTAGCTGTGTTTCTCGTCCTCTGCTCAGTTCTACGTTCGACCATGAAAAGAACGTTGTTCCTTAGGATGCTCTGCTACCACGTTTCCAGGATTGTTGAGCGAAATGGTTTTACTCCTTTGGGCGAAATATCCAGGAACTTCGCAGCAGGGACATTAACACGTATCAAAACAGACCTTTTCTCATCCGGGGCGATTGCTTGCTCTTGTGATAAAGGCTGTCTCATTCTTGTCTTTATACTTTTGCTTTGTCCTCTGTTCTTGGCAAGCTTAATCTCTTTGTGTCTGCGGATGTAATGGACCGAGTCTTTTGTTACGGAGTCTTCGAAACTTCTTTGAAACATTGTGATATTTTTTTAAAACATCAATCTATTTATATTTTACATTAACCATTAAGAACTGAAACTGCATTTATTAAGTTTTTCTGTACACAGGATTTATCCTTTAGTCATTAATTTCATTATAAATCCTGGCAAATGTACAGTGGAATTTGCCAAACTAGATGGATAAATGTAATGATCTTCATCGTATAATGAATTCATAGACAGCATGTTTCGGTGAAGTAATAAAATAACAAGTTATACTGCACGTACTTTTTATTACCTCGCTCTGTATATACGGACACGTATCTCCATCAATAAAAAATATTAAGTAAAAATATATTTTGCAATAAAGAGAAAATCAATATTGATCGTGAAATTGGCAGAGTGTTACAAATTTGTAGAGGACGCGTCGGTGGCGCGGGTAACGCGTTGGACGTGTCGCGTTTGCGAAACACAAGGCCCGGAATCGAGATTGAAACGATGTACCTAACCGCGGCCGCTGTCGATCGCGAAACAATGCGTTTTACTGATATTTAGTTACGCGCTGTCAACGCCAGCCGTTACACGGAGAACACACGATAACCCTGCGTTGAGAGCAGATTACAGGAAATTGGCTAGTTACTATTGCGCGCGAACCTCGTTACCAACGAATTTGTTTATGTAAATCGCGGTCAAAGATCGATTCACTCGAGCTTTTATTTTAACATTTAATCATTCATGTTTAATCATGTAATCCTTTGATTCTACTCCGCGAACCTTCAACACGTTTAAATTTATTATGTCATATATTATTAGCTTTATGTTCATAAATTGTATGCATTTTTCTGTAGGTGTCGTCTTATCTTGACATACTTGTCGTTCTTAGCATGTAACGTTTTTAATTAAAATCGAGCAGTTTACATAAAAAAGTATAAGTATATCAGGAATACTACCAGCATTGATAAAAACTTTCGAATAATAGTTTCGCGGTAATCGTAGAAACTGACAAATGGGACGAATCAAATTCAACCGATCTCCGTCTTCGTCTTGAATTTTTCAGACATTCAAGTGATGGGAAGGGTGGCTAATTGAAACGGGGTAATTTGCAAAACCATGTGGTTGCGTGTCCCACCAGAATTACATGGATTATGCAACCGTAGGTACACGTAACGATCGCACGGTAACGAAGATACGTTCCAAATCTGATTGCGGCTATTATTTGGTCAAAGCTGGTTGGTAACCGATCTTGTATATCCTCCGTGTTTCCCATATTCGCTTCCCTTGTAACCGCGTCCCTCATCTGTCTAACCAATAGCGGATGTCACTCGTTGTACCTCATCACTTAATAGAAAGTATCAGGTTGATGCACATGAAATGTCATCAAACATGGCAGACGTCCTTTCTGTAGTATATCGTGTATTTCATTCAAATAATTTATCGATTACTTTCGCACATTGCTAAATGGCTAAATAATTTCCATATCAGAAACGCATTGCATCATAAATGTAATCGAAGATTCATTACCGAAAACACTAGACAGTGAAACCTACAATGTAACAAAATATGATAGTGTCAAAAGATTATTTGGATTAATCTTCTGAAACATCAAACTGTAAAAAGAAAATGATATTTTATACGCAGCAAAAGAAATGACGTGTAAGTATCCAGAAAATTGTAAAATGTAATACTGTGAGCCGTGGAGTCTTTGCGCGCCCCTGCAGCGTCATTATAACAATGCTCGCGGCTTTTAAAAGCATTTTCCTTTCTTTTTTGATTTAAGTGGAAGTGCATTTTCTTTTTTATGGAGGCATTTAGGAAGGAGGGGACGTTATAAAATGTTTCACACTTAGCGCATTTATGTTACGGTGGGTGTAACCAGCGGAAATTCTTGTGAGTTGGAAGATTCGTGAACTGAGAGATTTAATGTCGCACGTGATGCGTGTAATTCTTCGAGTATTTTATAGACTAATGGAACTTGGTGACGTGGTGCCAGGTCAGAAACAAGAATTTCGTTTCTGAATTTCCTCACTTTATCTATCCACCGCTGCTTCGCACCCACCATTGAATGAGATAGAGAGAGAGAAATTCTCGTAGAAGATCTACGTCACCCTTTCACCCGAACAGTCAGTATCTCTCTATAGAACGGTCCTGGCACCGACCATTCGAACTGGAGCGAAGTCGAAATTCATCTAAAGCCGGTCTCTTTCGATCGGGAAGATTTATGTCCGTAAAAATGCGCCGCGCTCTGCTGTGCTTCCAGTCCCGTGAGTCGGTGAAAATTTGCGTGCGCCACCGACCCGTAGGGATGAGACCTCGCCGTCACGCCAGTAAATAATAAGGATTCGCGATCCGCGCGCGTCTTCGGATATTCGGCAATTTGGGCTAATGCCAGTTCGCGTTTCATATCTGGGAAAGGTGGTTGCGTGTCGACGCGGCCGACTCATAAATCTTCACGGGAGAACCTAATATTCTCCTTACGATTTCATGAAAGCCTCGGCGACGCCGACCGGAAAACCATGGGAAATAATCATTTGTCCATTTTACGAAGCTGTTACGAATATATTCTCCCGTCTCGTCCATAGTTTGGGCCGATAGCGCGATGAATGAGAGAATGATTTTTTTTTTATGATCATTTCTATCTGCTTCATTGTAATTTTCTTCTACTTTTTCATTTATTACAGTATTGGGTGTGCACAAACATACACAGTTTGTTACATAGATTTACTTAAATCTAATTTATCGTTCCTCGGCAATTTCCTCCAAGTATCCCTTTCAGAAAAAGGACGACGTGGCCTGGTTTTGGTAACTGAAATCGAGGTACGGGTTTTCTGGTCTCTAAAACAGCCCCGTTGGGTGGGGACTCGTTCTTGATCTGTCTTTTTTTATTTCCACAAGATCCTCCAGTCGACGCTAATGAGATTTGCCGGCGTCTTAAATTGGCCCTCGCTTCGATTATCTCGCATTCGACCGCGGATCCAATTAGGACGATCAATAGCGGCTGCCGGGTACATAATTATAAATAAAGTTAACGGGAATGGGTCGGTCGAGTTCTTTTCTACGTACATACTCGTACTCCTCGACTCGAGCATTTTTATGGATTCGATTCGTTAGCCGAATTTCCTTCCGTATCGATCTATTAGATCTCGAGCACGTGAATTTCGGCTAGCCACTTTGGGATATTGAAACCCGAGGCAAGAAACGTCGCGAATGTTCGAATCGCTTACTGTAGGTATTTGAACTCTGCAGGAAAATGGAGTTTCCAAATCGAGGATCTTCTTGAATTAAAACGCTCTAAAGTATACTGATCTCCAAGAGCCACGATTAATTTAAGTTCTTGTTTTTTCCCTCTTCCTCGCGAACTTTTTAACTTCTCGTTTTCTTGGATCAATAAATTGTCTTTCGCCGAGAAAAAGTTTTTCCCGTTAGTCAACCCCCACATCGGTGTGAAATGGAACACCGTTTGTGTAAGCTCTGCAATATAGGATGACGTGATACGATCTTCAATATGCTTGTTCTTTCAAATCGAACTTCTTTCATATAAATGACTAAATGAAATTTTAATTACAAAAAATAGATAGATACCTCTAAACTTTGTTCTACTGTTTCGTAAAAATTAGGAGAAGGTGAAGAATAGAACAACGTTTGTGTAAGTTTTACAGTATAGGATAATTGATACATTTTTTAAAACTTAACGTTATGAATGTTTAACTTACAAATAGAATGAACACAGACTGCATGCACAAAAAAAGGTCAGCAGTTGCAACGTTGATATAAAATAAATTTACCGAAGGTTCGCGGCTGATTTTTTTAACGCAGAAATACTTCCAGCCCATTAGGGTCGACGCTCGTAAATAACGTCATGTTGATATCACGCCTGGGACTACACATAATTTTATAGGTTGCACGATAAATAACAGTCGCTTGTCGATTCCATTATGCGAACAATAAATCGCTGCCCGTTGATCTGTGATCATTTACGAAAACTCGAGCTGAAATCTTCTGTCGTGCAACAATATCTGCTCGACACGACTCAACTCGGTTCGACCCGGGGGATTCTGCTAAAAGTGGCGCCCGTCCGAGGCAATCCATCTTAAGAATAGCTGACAGACAGGTATTGCTTCTTGTGACTGCGACTAAGTACAAACCAGATCGCCAATAACGAATAATCTTCGAATTCAAAGTTTTAGAAGTAGTAGAAATTCGAAGGGATTGGTGATTCGATCTTTTTCAGTATTCTTTGAGAATTTACAATTTCATCACGTTGCCCTAATAACCTGGAGATTTGCTTCTAAAAATTGTCCAATCCCTGAGAAGCTCTCTGAAAGCCCTACATACGTAGACTTCATAAAAGTTGAACTATAGTACAGTACAGAGTCTGATTAGAAGTTCCAAGGCAGTCTGAAGATTAGTCATCAGCTAAAAGTGAAGTTTAGAAAGCTCGGCGACGTGGTACGTAGCAGCGTCGTTTATGCTGCATAAATAGGGACCTCGTGGAATTTGGTCGACAAAAAGGAACTAGTTTCTACAACGACCATCTAGGCTGCTGCTGCTGCTGCTGCTTTCAAGTTTAACTGCATTTCGCGCGAACTTGAAGGCGCCGGGCCCGGCCGTCTTCTCTCTAGAAAAGCACACCCGATCTTCCGGGGTGAGCCTGAAACATCTTGTACCATTTAACGTATCACGGCGCGCAAACATCCACATAGTCCGTCTTGAATAGGATTTATAAATGGAAGTCCTTTTGCATTATTCCCAGCGATAGTTGCATTCCCGTGAAAGTTTTCGAAGACGAGACATTTCAACAACTTTGTCTCTTCATGTTTAATATTGTCTCGACTCCTCTGGAATCTGTTATGGAAACGAATATATATTTCTCCAGAATAACTTAACTCAATTTCTCTAAACTAAATTGTATACATCATCTGTTTCCTGGCCTTTGTTTGTTTCGTTCAACGAGGCCATGATTTCTAGCATTCGTCTTAAAATGAGATCTATTTACCAGAATCAAACTATTTTTATATTAAACTTGCATCATTGGAATTCTTTCTAAAGGATCTATTATGACAACAAATCTGTACTGTAGAACCAGATCGACCCAATTCTAAAGGAATTTGATGTATTTCCTTTGATCGCAACTTGGATCAGCCGCAACTTCATTTAGACAAATTTTGGATTGGCAAGCGAAAAAGTAGAGCGTATCCCAGCGGGATGTGGGTCACGCGGAACCTATAAATAGGCTTAAGCGCAAAGCACACAACGCAGCTCCCGTTCCCTGTCGTTGTCTCTCAAGTACGCTACCCGTTTCTTCACTAGTCTGTGATCAAAGTTGCGGAGTGGCATCCACACCCCCGTCGAGTGGATACGTGCTGATCTGAACGGCTTAAAACGGGCTTCGCGTGTGGCATAAACGTTGAAGGTGCGAACTTAAGCTACCGGTTCGAAGGAACAAACGAGGATGGATTATATCCTTCTGAAGAATCATCGAACCAATGATGCGCTTCAAGATTCGACCCAAATAACCCGATCGATGGGTATTAACAAGTGGGACATCTCGTCTTTTCGTTCTTTACTGAAAGTCGTGGAATTTTAAAACCTATCGGTAAGAAACTATCTACTTCTTGATTTTTGGTCAGCTTATGAAATAAATCAGTTTTTTAACATTGTCCTTTTTGTCGTCGTGTATTTTTATACGTACACGTTCTAGTTTCAATTATTTAGATTATTCTTCTGAGCTTTAAATTGTCTTTCTGTCTCGTTGAATTCTTTACTTATTGTCAGATAGCGTTATTGCGAGGCACGATATCAAATTCGAAGTGACCGTAAAAAATCGGTGAAATTTTTATCGCGGTCGACACGCATTTGCGTAAAGCACTTCGCGTAGCTGAGAATATGAAGCTGTATCGTCAACTTTTACACCCCTTTGCGCGTATGGCTCCTTAAGATTATGGTAGTAAAGCGTTGAAGCGTCTTATATCCTATAGGCTTCTATCGACTGAAGATAATGCCAAAGATATATCGCAGCTACCAACCATGAAACTTGTAACACGTTCTCGAAACACGGGACCTCGTGATTTATTCCTAAAACGTTCTACTACAAATTTCGCGTTTACACACTTTGAAAATTTATCTAAATTCCTATCACGCGTGAAGCAATTTACACCCACTAGCGTAAACCATTGACATTAACATAAATCTGTTCCGCGGCGTTAACGTAAATCGTATCAGGCGATTTCTATAAAATTTGTATAATACAAATTTCGCAGGAGCTTGTTCCCCTTGGACTCTGCGTATTTACATAAATCCTCGTTACCGTACGTGTATAGTAATTTACCGCATCGTTTGTCGCGCAGCTATCGACGTTAGCATAAATCTCCTTGAGAATTCGTTGGATGTCTGAGGCAAAGCAATGCGTACACCGATTTTCAAGCGGATTCGAAGAGTCAGGAGACGGTGGAGATTGAAGTAGCATTATAAAATGGGACGCGACATTTTCCACGCACCGGAGAACTCGTTATCGTCGCTTGAGCTCGAATTAGAATGGCTCTCGAGTGTCCTGACACGTTGCTGGCGCGTTTCACAAAGTGCTAGCGCGGCCTCAAACGAGAGAAGCTTGACGAAGAGAGAGAGAGAGAGAGAGAAAGAATGAGAGAGAGTGACAGGGAGGAAATAAACGTTTAACAGCTTCATAAACTATGACGGAATAATCAAGAAGGGCCAGACCGCAATCTGGCATCGTTAAGCGAAAACATTCAAAGGTTAACGGATTACGCGAATATGGCTTAGGATAATCGCCGAAATAACGATACGTCAGTATTCCGAATCGGCACTATTAGATTAGTACATATGAAACGTCTTTTGTTTCTGAAGTTTGCATTAACGCAGCACTCATTCGTTAACGTATTCGTTGTATAGCAAAATATCGATGAAAATTCATTTTCTCATAAGACTGTGTATAAGTCACAAATTTTAAACGTCATATTTCAGTTCATAAAGTGACATTATTCAGTTCAACTAAATAGGTTTCATCCCCAGCAATTTGTAACTGGAATCCTTAACAAATTTTATTTGCACAATAATTCCATTATTTCAGGAGCACAATTGCATTTCTCGACAAATTAATCCAAAGTTAAAGAATGGAGGCAACACCGGCAAGATATTTGTCTAATTCTCTACGAGTCGCTGAGCCAAGTTTGGCTTTTCGACAGGCTACAAAGACGTCCTGAACCTACTCGAGAGAGTAACCAGGAAAAACTTCTTCGAGGGTGTCTGGGTATATTATTATACTCGAGTCGCTTTTTTACTGTTAATCCATCTTATCGTATATACACATACGTATAAGAAAAAGCCACTCCGCGGTACGACAATTAATCAAAATTGAAGCGGAAAACCGGGAAAGCTTTCTTGCTGAAGAATTGAGTGACGAGGATAAGCGAAACTTGGCGAAGCCTCTCGCGAAGCTCGTGAAGCCTTTCAACGTCTCGCACCACCGAAACTCAGGTACTTCGAGACGACCTCATAAAAAGTATCCCCAGGGATAAAAAAAATCATCGATAAAGCCTCCATAAGTTGGATAACGGCCGTTGGCTGCTTGTATTCCGCTCTAAGTTAGATCAGCGTTTCGTTTACGGTCACTCGACTTTTTAACGATATCTTCCATGCCTATGAAAACGCTTTACGAGAATACTATTTTTCTTTAATAATAATTAAATATGAGTAAATGTATATATTGCTCTTGGAGATTCAAGTCGGCGTTCCAGTATTCAGTATTATAAATAGTCGGTGTTGAACATAAGTACAGAAATTGTTTTGAGAAAAGTAGCAGAAATACTTGGACTTAAGAAGACAATTCGTTGTTGCTTGTGCTTCGCTTTTAATTCACTCCAGGGATTGTCGGAATTACTTGAGAAGAATTATTCAGAAAAATGTGTCGCCCATTATGTTCACCGAACGTACACCACTTAATCAGAAGATTACTTTCCCTGTGAAGCTGTTCGATATAACGCTCCCCGCAATTATCCGGACGTTAAACGTTTCAAATTCACAGTCAGAATAATATAGCAGATCCTCTATCTGCGATGTATCGATACCCAATTTTAGAGATCCTCATAGAACGTTGCATGTTGTAATCATCTCGACTCGTAATGCAATTTCGTAAAGTATTCTATTGGTACATGTGAAATATCGTTCTCTTCATACGTAATAAATGTAATCGTAGAATATAAATATATCATGTATTTGATTCGAATAATTTTTCCAATCAGTAATTGCCGATCACTCCATTATTAAGTTACACTGTTATGAAATAGAATGTGAAGATGTAACATTTTTCACTTAAATACTTATAATTAGTATGATTCTTTCAGAACTCTAGTAGTAAAATATTGTTGAAATACATGCTTGATGAAGAGATCAATATTACATTGTGTTAAAGTACGTAGTAATAATTTTATTCCTTGAAAGTCTTCTTTCCCGACGAAACGAATTTCAAATCTCCGTCGCGAATCTTACAACCTTTTCTTATGCATGTTGCCTTAAATGGCTCCTTCACGCGGTTAGAAATAAGGAGATTGGCTTTTATCACGGCTAAGCCCGAAAGCTCGACTTTTACGGTTGCGACGGTAGTTGGGATTCTCAGACGATAATTGCGTCCCGCAGTTTTTGCATCTGTTTTCTTATATAAAGAATTGATACATCTTCTCTGATACTGAAACTGTTGCGAGAAAACAATTCTATTATCAATTCATTGGCAGAAAAGAGAAAAATAAAAAGAAACGTCGATTCAGATTCAGCAATAATGTTATTCATTGCAAACAAAATAGTATACGTACTTATTCTTATATAAGAAAATAATTTCTTTTACGTTATATGAAAGTAACGAGATTTAAGAAGATATTTCTATCATCAATCTGTTGGTATGAAATTGGTATGAAAAAAATGAAGATATCTCGGTGCTTTTACACAATTTATTATCGTTTGAACGGACACAAGGGTGGATCGAAGAAAAATCAAGAATAGAGAGGCAGACAGAAGGGAACGTTAAGAAGCTCCGGTGCTGTTTCTATTGCATTGTATACGCCGCGGCAGGTTCGCAGTGAGAAGTACAGTCGAAAGAGATTGACGGAAAGTGCATCACGATGCACACATCGCTGCAGCAGATGTTGCGGCCTACGCGATCGATCCCCTTCTTTCTCAACGGCGCATCCAACAATGAATATTTTTCTGACGTACTCTCCAATCCTCCCTCCTTTTCTGATTCACACAAAAACCATCATACCCACTCCCGTCTCGTTTTTCATCGCCAGCTTTCAATCTTGGCTCTCTTTGTTTCTTTTGCACAATACATTACACATGCTTTTATTATACGAAATTCTGTTTTTAATACAGAGGAATTTACGTACTCGAAACAATGCACGTATATTGCTAGAGTGATAGAATTTTTGTAGCGCATGTTTTGAAATTTATACAAAGTAAAACTTTTCAGATGTCAGTTTACAACATACGTACTTCCGGTTGTCTTGTAAAAACAATAATATTCATTTTACTTTTGATATTCTATAATATATCTTTGAATATTTTTCTACAAGTGCATGAAATCTGCAGTCTCACACAGATAGTTCATTTTGTCTATGCTTGATACACTCGAAATCCATAATGTACATTTGCAAGAGCGAAGAGTATTTTCTTTATGATAATGGATGTTTCCATATGGGACGTTTTTGTATGTATACTTAATTCTGAACAATACAGTCTTGAATCACTTTCAGGAGTCTTGCTATCATATAAAGCCTTCATTTTCCATAATGCATATATGTATATCTGTGGTATATCCGGCTAAGAATAATTACTAAAGAGCATAGCGAAAGCGAGGCCGCGGTACATCTGGCCGCGGTTGAAACTTCGCATTAGCGTTTCCCTTTCCGCGATCTCAATTGTAATGGAGATGCTTGCAAATTAATCTGCCCCAAAGGGGAAGAAAATAGAATATGATGCATCGCGACATCAACCCCTCTTAATCTCGTCCTGAGAACTGCAACTGCCGTTTGTAACCCGGACAATACTATTACATTGATGCATATGAAATACCGTTTTCCTCAACCGTAACAGATGCTTTTGCGAAATACAAACGAATACACGTTTCACAGAAACAGTGATTAATAATAATATAATATTTTCTAGTGAAATCTTCCTAGTGACCTAAATTTGATGCATTTATGAAGAAACTGAATGCAGTGCAAATATTACAAATGCTCGGTGTAATGTACGGAACCGTTCAAAGCATCAAAAGCTGAATGCATATTTCACTGTTTAAACAATAAAGGAATATTTACTTAAGGGACCTTACCAGTGTGACCGCCTAAAATTTAACTCATTTTTTGGAATTTTTTTTAAGATTTATTCTATGGAATTTTTTAATACTCAGGAACAAACGACATTTCATTCGCAAACTAATAATTGTGTATCCTTACGTGACGATATTTGGTAACCTGTTACCCCATTGTTCACATTGCGACACATGAAACAATATTAATTACACTCGACGCGATAATAACGGCGGCGGTGGCAGCTGTCCCCGAATCCATACAGGCGTGTAATTACTGTTAAGTGACCGACGAGATTTTCTGTTCGATATAATAAAACGCGCGGACGACACGTGCTTGTTCGGTATTTTGGTAAATCCCGCGTAGTGCCGGGGGGCAGGAGTGGTTAATTGAAAATTGTTCCGAGAGTCGTAGATTAGTAGCGGCTCGCGAATAGTCCAATAATGAACTTGTGAAGTAGAACGTTCGTTTTAATTATTTGCTTTACACGTCTATTAAAAGGCAGAGCATTGTGCATTCGAAATGCGTTTCTTCCATTTCATAATGAAATTCATTTTCCGTGAATATTCAAGCGAAAATTCTATCCGAGCCAAATAATGATAATTCCTTTTCAGATTATTTTTTAATATCTTATGTATAGTTTAAACATATTAACAAAATTACTAAAATTTAAATGAGTAGCACTATCGCCGTTGGCTGTTGTTAAGTCTAGAAATAAATCTTGGTTCAGCCAACATTTTACTTAGAAACCGCGTCGAGCACTTATTTCGCCTCGTGACAATTACCGGGGCGTGTTAACCGGTTCACGAAACTTGTAATTGCGTCGCAGCGCGAAACTGGAAGTCCCCGCGAATCTCTACGACGAGTTGCTAATTAAAGAGGTCCGGGTGACTGACTGTAAACTGGCAATTCCATCTCAAGTTGACCATCTTCTCTTTCCTGCAGTATTTTCTCTACTATCCTGATAAATACGTACAGATCTTGGATTTTTATTTATTATAAAATCTGTACTTTGCACCATATACCGTAATGCGCTTAAAGATTTAAAGAATATTATTAGGGAGGAGGTAAAGATAGATGGTTCTATATTTGTGACACAGCGGAGAGCAAATCTGTTATGTGCATTTATTGTCAGTAAATAGTTTGGTAAATGGATTTCTCTGGTTCTGTTAAAAGTAGAACAATGAAAGGAAGGAGAAAATTTCTTGTTTCGCGGGGTTAGGAAAAAATTGACAGGTTGTCGGCCTCGCGCGAAAGCGCTTTCCGCCGCCGCGCGATCGTTTTCTATTTATTATCACGAAAGACTGAAAGAGCGAGGAACGCGCTACAGAATTATTGGATTTCTGTCCAGCGCGTATCGGTCCACGTCTCCAATGAAAATTCCCATTTTTTCCTCGCAGGTGTTTCTTCGAGAGATTCGAAGTCTAAGCCGTAATCGTATATCGTATGTCAAATATAACTAACATGGCATAAATAAATAACATTTTATGCAGCTTCATTAGTCTTAGTACACATCGTGAAGCATATAATACAGTGAGAAAGATTATACCAATATGAATGAAGAAATTAATATTTATGGTATTTTAATGAACAATAAAAATATTCAATGGTTTATCGCAACGTCGATCAGACAATTGAATTTTAAAAACTGATCGAACTTGTTGCCGACTTCATGCCTGGCACCATCATCCACCCGTTCCCGGTAAATCCTCCGCGGACGTGAGAAACACAGCTCGAAGAGTTCTTTGAATGCGAAAGTAAAATATCAGACGCCGAGGCACGCGGAACGGTGGCTTCGTTCTCAGGATATTTGTCGACGTTATGTGCTCGGCAATGTTTTGAGAAAATAACGCTCATCGGGGGGAGGGGGTCGAGGAGATATTGAGCGACGATAGAGGAAAAAAGGTGCGTTTAACCGTCACTTTGAGAGCTTTGGCGGGAATATTTTACAGTTTCGTCGAAATTGAATTCTGTGCTCATTTGACGAGCCACGTTGCAGGTGGCTGTAAATTTCTTACATAGTCGCCACTCGTTCGCGTAGAAACAACGCAACGCCAGACACGTTATTACATCGGAACAATTTCTAATTACTTTGTTATTTGGCTGCGGACAGTAGAGAAATACAAATACAAAGGAATGGAGAGAGAGAGAGAGAGAGAGAGAGAGAGAGAGAGAGAATAAAAAGTTGAAAATGTTTCGAGCAACCTCGAATAATGACTTAGCTGAAAATATAGTATTTCTGTCAGGGCGAGCATAAAGAATATGCATACATAGCTGCGCGAGAGAGTCGAAAGTACGGAAAATTAGCTTCGTTGCTTACGTTTACTTGCCTCCCGGAAATATTGTACAATGCGGTTACTCGTTATTTTCATAACGCTGCTTACTGTTCTTTCCTATATTTGCTTTCGTTATTTCTATTTAGTGAGTGATACTAGTTTGGGGATATGATTCTGGTCGTTAATTATGCTCTAAACCGCATTTTATATTAATTAATCTATATTAATTAAGAAAGCTTATTGTTGTGCAACAATAGCAATATTGTAACAGTGATATAAAATAATCGTGCACTTTTAATTTTCTTAATTTTTTTAATTATAAATAGTCAGGGAATTACTTCATTATTTTTTAACCCTCATTCTTGTAGCTGAATTGCTCGTGTTCGGCTAACACAGCCCCATTTCTCGAATATTGCTTTGTTTATACATTTTGTAGGATTATCGGGTAGATTATAATAAATCTCTTTTTTTATATTTTAAGAAACTCTTTATTATATACACTAGGAACGACCACACACACACACACACACACACAAATTAATCTATATTAATTAAGAAAGCTTATTGTTGTGCAACAATAGCAATATTGTAACAGTGATATAAAATAATCGTGCACTTTTAATTTTCTTAATTTTTTTAATTATAAATAGTCAGGGAATTACTTCATTATTTTTTAACCCTCATTCTTGTAGCTGAATTGCTCGTGTTCGGCTAACACAGCCCCATTTCTCGAATATTGCTTTGTTTATACATTTTGTAGGATTATCGGGTAGATTATAATAAATCTCTTTTTTTATATTTTAAGAAACTCTTTATTATATACACTAGGAACGACCACACACACACAAACACACAGTTTTCACACACTTAGCTCCCTCGAACCAACGATACATTTTTGTCTCATGATGTAGGGCATGTAGGCTTTCATAGAATTATTCATTCCAACACATTTCGATTTATCTTTTCTGATTTGGGTTTCTTTACAAAGTAGAAAATTAAATGGTGCTATTTGAATTTTTTCAGAAAAATGGAATTCTGGTAACATGTAATGTTTACGAAGTGAGAGTTAATTTCTAAGAATAAACGTTACACTCGAAGACAGAATGTGTGTATAGTATTGAATTTTGGAGCAGAAAATTAATCTGCAGTAATAATTATCACTGTATTACGTAGAACGTCAAACTGTAATTGCTACGCCTGGTGTTGTAATCAGCTTACGTGAAACGCGGCGCGATAATTCTAAAATCGCCGAAACGACTCGAATCGATTTAATATTCTATCGAACCGCGTCAGCATCTCCATTATTCGAACGCGTGTAATTCCGGAGTCGATTTATGATAGGAGCGTCCCACTTGTTTGAGTTAAAAGCTGCTGAATCACCACGAATAAATGCCGTCGAATATTATTCGTTTCCGAATGCTTCATTATGATACAATAATAATAATAAATGTACGAAAGTAATTAGAATCATATAAGCTTTTATGAGTGATGACTGTGAGAAGTATGGTAACAATGAAAACTAGATGTTTTATGTATTGATGCAGAAACATGCTGAATGTGCTGCATAGAATCATACGAAATATCAAAAGTAAATGCATATTGAAATTCATAAATGATAAAAAATTCTTTCATGCACATTTATATTTCATGTCGTAAATGTTTTATTCTGCATAAAAATGCGTATTACAATAGAATTTTATAATTGAATATCGGGTCACACAAAATCGAACGATGGATTTCGCGAGTCATACGTAAAAATAGATATCCTACCAGCGATACAAATGGAAAGTCGGACGTGACGTTAAACTTCTTATAAAGAAACAGTAGTACAGATAAATTGCATGCTTCTCTATCCATGGAAACTGTGGTGGTGGAGCAATTATTACTTGTGTATTTCCGGCACGCAAAGAACTGTTTTGTTCTGTAAATATGTACTACACGTATACGTGAATTATCCTCTGAAATGCTTAATGATTCTTTTATTAGTAAATTGTTTTATACTGCAGTACACCCTACAGACACTTTCTTTATCTCGTAAAAATGAAGTAGCTTTAAAATATCGCTAAATATCGATGTACGTACATATTCTTATTATTTCTCCTTGCTCGTTTTTCCATGTATTGTTCTGTAGTCGCTCGATTGATCCGATTACACAAGTATCAGTGGAACGACAAGTCGAAATCCTCTGCTTGGTGAAACGTTCAAGGAATTCACCAAGATATTACATGATTTCCTTGGCTCAGATCGTATCGCGGATAAACATTAGAGAATATTGGTTCGTGCTGTAGATAGTAACCATCCCGAATATTAGTGTTACCCCGTGTAAGGGAGAATCCAAAAAACGTTCAAATTCAAAAGCAGCAATTCAATCTTTGCCAAAGTGCGTCCCGATAATCACACAGCAAAAAGTTTAAAACACTTGATCCAATTTCCTTTTAACCGTTTTCAATCCAAGTAATAATGAACACGGCACGTCACTCGATTTTCTTTCCAAATGTGCTCAGTAATGAAAATTTCTTATCGCATCTCGTGACGGTCACGATTTGCCAGTTTGATTCCAAGGGAAAAAAGGATAAGCCGCGTTTGCAAGAAGTTAGTGACAAAGTTCAGCGACAGTTTTTTCACGTCGCGATTTCGTGGCGCGTTGTATTTCCGGAGCCAATGGGCAAAAACGAAGTGACTCTGTCTTCCCTTTATCGCGAACGATGCCTCGTAAAATTAGCGCGATTACTTGTACGCTTTTCTTCGCCTCGCGAGGTCCGCGAAAGAAGCAAGAAATAATTTATCACTTTAATCGTCTGACCGCGATCAAGATGAATACAGGACGGTGACAAAGCGCGGGCTTTGTTTTTTTTCTCATTCGACATCGCCTGGAGAAGGAGGTTTTCTTTCTATCTGTCGGTCGTGGCTACGGGTTGTAATCAATTTGCGGCAAGTTTTGATTTGATAGATTGTTCAGTACTTTTACTGGAGGTTCGTAATAAAAATACGTTATTTGCCGCGTCTACAAAATTTTAAATCACAAAACATAATTTATGATGAAGATGATTTACGTTAAAAGAAAATGAATATTAATTGCGTTCAAGAATGCATAGATTTTTATTAAAAAAACTATCGTTAATCATCGTTGTAATCTTCTCGTGGCAAATAGTTTGACACAGTCGCGAGTATCGCCTGTTCTATCAACGTCACGTGGGCGTAAAAAGAGCGAATGGCTTGCAGCAACGTAAGCCTCGTACCTCTTGACGCGACGACGCGGCGAAAGACTAATTTGTCAGTGGACGGTGATCAGAATCAACAAAGAACACCGACAAAAGGTGGACACTTGTGGCCCTTTCTCTCTCCATCCTTCTTCCTGTCTCTGTAGCGGTTGTTTGACACTGTAGATGCGTCCTTTTTCCACGCTATGTAATTAATATTTTCTATACCGCACCGACACCCTAAAAGATCGTGACGTAGCCAAGTAAGAGGCTAATTGTACGCGGATATTAATGCGATTTTTAATTAAAACCTCTTCTGTGACGTGGTTACAAAGGCTTCGTGTACTCTCAAGTTTTCCGCAAAATTTTATCCACAACTGTACGGTGGTTCTACTTAAAATTTAGTACTTCAGTCGACATGGTGGAATAGATCAATTAAAATCATTCAATTTCTAAATGTTATACAATTGGCAAATTTAAAGTTCAAGGATATCCTCGTGTTATACTGCCAATATCATGTTTGTGCAAAAATAAATCCAACTCGGTATTGCTTGCACGTTATGATTATCAAATTCCTTTTGGAATACTTTTCAACGAAAAAATCGAGCAATTCTCACGAGTTAGTCTTCGACGATATCTTTCGTTCCCATGCCGTATCTTTAAGATTTACCGACCAACCACAGCTATGCATCCCAAAGCGATTAAACCGCATCGCCTTTCGTATGGAGATCTCTACAAATCCGAGCGCGGCCGGAACGGATTTCTTATTTCCCTCGGAACTCATTGTCAGTTGCAGTGACGTGTAATCGACGGTTGGTTTACACGGATCGCATGCGGAGAGGGTAGACTCCGTAGCAGTCCAATGAGGTAGAATGTCAATGTTACTCATTAAATTGGGCAAAACTAAGGGTTTACGGGAACCATAAGATTTTCATGTCGTCAAATACCTCGTCGGAAACGGGAGAATTTAAAACAATATTTGCTCACTTTAATTGCTTCTGCACAGTTACGTGTTTCTAAATGCATAAAATTCGTAATCTACCTATCAGTGGTTAATTATATGTTTACTTAATTCTAATACATTTCAGATTCGCATTTTTACTCGGAATAATTTTAGACAGGGAGAATATGGGAGGGTTCATTTATTTGCGTTAGGGGGAAATTCCAAGGTGGTATAATAATTATAAGGAATGTCTTGAGTCAGGCGGTTGGTCGAACATTTTGCACACCGGTCACGAGTCGAAACTCGTGGCTACGACGTGATCGTCATGTGGTAATAGCGTTGTCATGGTACGATTATTAGAGTTCTTAAGACAGGATAGAAATAGATTTCCGTCGTGAGGATGTTTGGCTTCTACTATGATTGGAAATAATTGATAGTATTTATTATCCCTATGTTTGTTCTTATCAAATTTTCATTACATACATTTCTTGTCATTTATACAGTCCTTCAATTATTTGTTGCCACGAGACATGAGATTGAATATGGAAACTATTCAGTAGCTGATAGAACAGGAATCTAAATACGCTCGATGCGTGCAATATTTACCCTTCGACTTCAGTTGATTCTACCTGGAGCGACCTATATTCTATACCACTTAAATCTTCTCTAGCTCTGTGATTCAAACAAATACTGTGGTACGAAGTTTACAAGTTGTACCTTGATTAAACATTGAACAATTTTAGCCATGCCGGTCCAATGTTATTACTGAATAGTGGAATATCCGTAAAGTTACATCGTAACGAAGATCAATATAATCTGTAGAGCTTGTCTAGAGACGAGGCACGTTCTCATGAAAATAGAGAAGCACATACAGAGTATTTCGTATCAGTTATTGCAATCGAGCATTAGCAGATTTTTTATGAAGAAATATATCAAGTACTGTGATGCGCTAGCCGGTGAATCTTTAGATAAAAATTATTTAACGAAATTGTCAGTTTTCTGCAAACTCCTGCGGTTAATCGACTAACAACGACACAAACGAATGATGATTACGTTCTACTGTTTGAGATGTGCGGCACGTGTTTATGGAAATAGGACTTCGTACGTTTAAATTAAACAGGGGCTCAGATCCGGAGAAAAACGAGCAAACAGAGAACTGCGTCACGTACGCGTTTGCTATAATACATTCACCGCGCCGCGCGACTAATTAGCATCCTCGTTTCCTCATGAAAACATAGCCGTGTATGCACTATGTCGTTCATCTAGACGACGCGACGTCGGTTTTACGCGACATCAAACGGCGGATACACGCGAGCGCGTATTCAGTTGGATGGTTCTAATAATTATTGCACGGGGTATGCGAATAGTCTAACGCTACCGCTTTAAGGCTTGTGCGCGTTTCGCTGAACGAGCTTTTCCAAAGATGATCACTGGCAAGAGTCTACGACAGAGAGAGATTAGTCATAAACACTGTTGTCAATGACTCGGCTTAAATTTAAGCCGATTTTACAATTTGCCTCGTTGTTTCATTTATGTGCGGTTTATTTCTTCCAGAAAGGAATTAGTAATGAAATACAAAGAAACGGTACTGTCGAAGAACAATATGATACGAATTCTTAGAGTTAGATATTAGTCGTAACTATTGTATGAAGGAAGAGATGAATTAAATTTTAAAATATGTAAAATGTGTAAAATGATAATGATTCACTGGCAAAGGATTAGTCGTACTTTGAGCGGGTAAACTGACCGTTTTCTGCATTTGCAAACAGCCCTCAAAGCGACTAAACATTCATGTACTCAGGCACTGGTCTTTCTCTTGACAAAAGACGTTAACACACCGGCTTCATCGTGTTTCCCGCGACAGTAAACATTGCATCGTGTCGCTCTTCTGAAGAGAAGCTTAACTGGCAAGCATACGACTGGGAAAGGCGACGAGAGCGTGTGACAGCCGACCGAGAGGTTGGAAAGGCGGAGGCGTTGGAAAGAGGCCAGCACTTCTCCGTGGAACACGATATCAACGCTGCGTTGTTTCTTTTCCGGCTGCGCGCAGGATACTCGATCCTCGAGAAACGATACGTAACGAAGAGAACGATCAGAAAAGGGAGACGTACACGCGCGGCTGGTTCCCGGCGAGAAGTGCATCGACGAAGCTCCTTTCCCGGGCAAAGAGAAAAAACTCGGGTCAGATCAAGGAACGATATGTTTCTCGGTCACGGAGACGTTTTGCGTTCGACAACGATTTCTTCCTCACCACGTGATACGAGACACTGATGGGTTTTTCTTGAGTCCATCTTTTCTTGTTATTAAATGCTGGTTTTAAAATTCCATTGTTTCGAGTAATTCGTTATACCATCCAACATATTTTTATTGAATGTTTTAATATAATTGTATCTCAAGTGTAAACTGATAGTACCGAATCAACTAATGTTTCAGTTGTGGCATTGATTAATAAATGTTATACTGCTTTCTAATCAAATTGCAACATTAAGCAAAAACCTTATAGGTTTTTAATTTGACCCATAATACTTGTTGGTATGACAAAAGATTTTCGCGCGAAATATTGAAATTACATTTCAATTTTGAAATTTCATCATCGTAATAGCAAGAGACCTTGAAGCTTAAAAATTCTATTTAAGAAATGAGTGAAAATGTTATTTGGCAGATACGTACATTAATAAAGCATGTGAAAGCATCGAGTTTTTTCTCATTTTTAAATCGTTTTGGTATTATATTTGTATTTGTTTAAAAACATTTCGCCGCGGGCAGAAATACTTTTGCTTTTTTTTGGGAAGTGAAACGAGGGCTCTTTTTTTACTTCGAAGTCAATTTCCAATATTTTCGTACAACTATCCTCAATTCAATTACTGTAAAGCACCTCACGTATGGCGAACCCAGCACAATACAATTTCGTAAAAACAACCGCCGGAACACCTCTTACCCTCCCTCGGAATCGTACTCCAGGGTTTTCTTCCCGTCCGTCCGACCGCAAAACCTTCTCTCATTCCCCATTAGTCCCAGGCAGTTTTCGTCGAACCAGTGTTCCTCCGTGGCACTACCCCCTCAAGGTTCATCCCGTTTCATCGTGCAAATCGGTAAATAATTTATGAGATGCCCCGACACCACGGCTGGATCTCACGGTGCGACACATTCTAAGAAAAATTTGGTCGAAGTTGCTGTCGCAGCCACCGTCTCTCGATTTGCTCGAGCAAAGTGTGCCATACATCCGGCAGTTTCCCCGGAAATCGAGCATTTTCTGGAGCAAACCGAACCTGGGAGAGAGTCTTTTGGTATCCGCCGAGGCCGCATAGCAAAATTGCTGAAGGGTCGACCGCCCCTCGTTGTCGTTTTCGGGGGTTACGACTATCTTAAACGGCCTTCCCTCATTTTTATACATTCTCTCGATCGTATTATTATCGTTGTACATAATAGCCCCTTCGAGTCGCTTAAGGAGAGATTCCCACGGGGGCGATACTCGTGTGTGAATGAATTATCGATCCTAAATAGTAAGCTTTCTTAGGGTTCGTAACATCCATTTATATGTATTTCATATATATTTATTAAACACTGATAAATTCTTCCACTATATTAATTCGAATTTCATAAAGAAAATTATTAATAGTTTTTATTCAATCCAGAATGTATATTAATTTTTTTTTCATCTAGTGTCGCATATGTATCAGTCTTTTTAGCACGAAATTTCTGAGGTAACCAATGTTTCATCTTTTACATACACAATATACTTAAAATGAAATCATAATTCTTTCTGTATGATGTATCTCGCACTTAATAAAATACCTGTAGTTTATTAACTATATTCACCAGCCCTTTCATTCCTTAAAAGGATGGTAGAACAGGGAATCTTCGGAAATAGTTGAAATTTTCTTCGGTTATCTCGAAATTCGCCCTCGAGGCTGGTTGCACTGTCAATTATAAATTTATACTAGCTTTCACCGGCAAGAGTACTTCAATCATCCGATACTCCTTTCGTTTCCCAAACGCTCGACGGGTTCGACCGCCGAAAACCGACGATCCTGACCGGAACTTCCCTATCGGCTGAGATTTTAATATCCGCCAACGAAGCGTAAAGTTCTGGCCGGCCTCGAGGCTAGCTCCGAGCTTCAAGCGACGCTTTCGCCTCTGATTCAGAATGTAGAATGCGACGTCTTTACAAACCGAGGCTGTGAAGTTCGAAAAGGTTTATATTACTCTGAATTATTATATAGGATTGATGGCATCTTTTACAGAAAACTGATTAGACTGCGCACATTTATTGTTTTACGGTCACATCTGAGCATCGTGACAGGCTGTCAACGTTTTATATTTTATATGTATTTGTGTATTATATTTACATGCATTCTTTATACTTTCTGCATAGTCATTGTTCCAATACATAAATCAAATCTGCAGTCTACTTATAATTTGGAATACTACATTTGTTGACCACTCACATATCTATAGATTTCAATTGTACATACATAACATTTGTGGACTTCGAGTATTTTCTACACAAGTATTACCAGCTTGGTGAGAAAAATGTCGCATACATAATTCATTTAAAACTATCCAGTTTCCGACTTTTACATTTGGTCCAACGAAAGCCTGTCGGAACTCGTCGCGGTTGCGTAATCAATGAACCCTGTGATCCCAGGCGAAACCGCGTTAGAACTAATAGCTAATGGGCTTCGTACGAGAACGGAGGAAATCCATCGGCGCGTTATTGAAAACGTCAGGAACCACTCGCACCTTCTCCTTCTTCTCACTTCTCCCTTCTCGGCGTTCATGTCGAGAGAGAATCCCGTTTCCTATTTCATCCCCTGGGTAGGTCGACGAACGATTTTCATCCTCCCTCCCTTTCTTTTTCCTCGACTTTTCCTTCCAGCCAACTAGGGAAAGAACAAGGAATCTGTTTCGCAGCGGGTCGTGTGGGTTAGGGAACGTACCTGCGGGTTCGGTGCCGTGGGATTGAGAAATTGAGATGGATTGATGGTTGCACGGTTTGTCTGTGAGCTTTAAGGGGCTAGCGACCAGATTCAGATTCTCGAGGTACATACATAGGTACCTAAAAGAGCATGGAGAAGAGGGACATTAATTTTATTGCTGATATCAATTTGAAGTAGCAAGTAAAAATGCTGAACTTTGATTTAAATTTTATTTGCGACAATCTTGGTAGTTCTATGCATAATGAATACTAAGTAAGATTTTTGAAGTAATTTTTCATTGAAATTATTACATGAAAATCGTTTAGAGACGTAGAATGAAAAAGATTTGAAATATTTTCGATACACTCTATACGTTCATAAATGCGAACGATAGAAAATGCAAGGGAAAATGAGGTTAGACAGTAGGACGAATCGTTCTTCCAGTGGATAGGAGTAATTGCGGCGTGTTTTCGTTCGAGATTTAAGCGAGATCACGATTTTCGCCAGCAACCTTTGGCGAGATCATGATCGTCCGCTGAATTCTCTTCCTCATCGTTGCCCTTATCGCGTCCCGAGAAATCCGATTGTGGAACGATGTTCTATTACCCGCACCGACTGGAAATCCTCAAAGGAGAACTAATAATCAGGATATTTAATTGCTGAGACTTCGAGATGATCTGTTAGCCAATAAAAAAGATCATTTCTGTATGTGCCTTTTAATTAGAGGATCAGTAAAGTAAATTATAGGCAAGCAAGAAAGTTTGTTTTGAGGCACGTTTCTTTTTATTATTATTGCATAATCGACGAAAATAGACTAAATGCTGGTTGCCGAAATTCATTGGTGCAGAAATTATAATTTTCTACAATTTAGTATTTTTAACTTTAACACCGCATAACTTTTATATCAATGGGTTTCAACAAGATAAACTTCGTATTTCTTTTCTTATCGATTAATGTCAGATTATGAAAAAGAATTTTAAATAGAATATGCTTCGACACAAAGTCTATCTAAGGAAGGAATTACAGACGAGATTTCATTTATTCGATATAATAATGAACGTCACCACGGTACCAGATTAAGAGCGAGCGGAATCGCACGTTAGCAACTGTCTAGCGCTGGGGCGTGTTTATTTTAAGAGCGTCCTCGGCTCATGCATAAAAGATTAAGAGCGTTTAAAATTTAAATGTGCTCCAAATAAACTAGAGTAAAAAATTTGAAGGGATAGGAAGATATGTGAAAAGCCATGATAGAGGAATCCGGAAAACCGTACGTTGTAATGTTTCATTGAAAGTTCTCATATCTCTTCTCCAACCATCCAACATTTCACTCTATTCTCTCAAGTCATTTATTTTTACGGATGAAATATATATAATATTATTTAAGTTTAATGTTTCATCCAAAGGATTTAAAGTTTCCAGCGCTGATGATAGTCGGCATCTATGTGAAGTCTTACTGTTTTAATACATGCATTCTTTTCAATAATTTTGTACATAAATAACAGGTTTTTGAAAAATGAATATTATGAACCTGTATTTTTCGATATTTATGTAGATACCCGCCTCCCCGCACCAGGACGCCTCATAGTTCCCTATATTTATGCCAGGTTATAGTGGATTAAAAATATTAATGACGTTCAATTATAATCTATTTTTATTTTTTAAGAGATATCGACACACGAGATAAAAAGATGTGAACATCCTTTAGGTAATCAAAGGTACTCGTAACCATTGTTGCCACTCTGACTCACGTCCATTTATGTCCACTACGTCGTCGAATGATTCTCCTGAGGTTTAGTGTGCGAGTGAACGGTATTCCTTACTTTCACGGAAGTTGAAGGCGGCGTATTCTCGTTTAACAGTTTGGCTGAGGTACTTTCTAAGTGACTAGAACAAAAATCGTGGAACGTTCCAAGCAGTTTATTAGAAAGGCTCATAGAAAACAGTCCAATACAATAAAATCTATTCCGATGACTTCTTAAGAAAATCGGGCAGTAGACGTCTTAATATTTCATTGAAGAAACGTGATTTTAGATTTTTAAGAGGAGTTTTATATCTTGCCGACCTATAAACCTGTCTCCTATCAAGATTACGAGAATAACAAACGCTTGCTAAGAAGAACGATGTTTTTACATCTGACTGCCATACGAAAACGTGCGCGGGAGGCGACAATCGTAGAACGGAACGATCGCAGCATTTAAAATCGCGGAAAATTTCCGGCACGCCGGCCGCCGGGAATCCGAAATCAAAATCCTATTCAAGAGGCTTCTCTCTGAGGAACGATTCCGCGTTCCCTTCTTCCATCTCACATCCTCGGAATTACCTCTTTGTCCGTGAGCTGACGTGGGAGAGAAACGACAAAGGAGCAAACTGCCGCCGCCGCCGCCGCGGCGTCGCGTCGCCCCGTGATCATTTTTTATTTTCACTCGTTATCGGTCCTCGTTGCTGTACGAAACTGAAAAACGACTGAATACACAAAAACCGTGAGAAGGAAACAAGTAAAACAGGGGAACGAATAGGTGGAATTCGTCTGTCAAAGTTACTGGGAATTCTATGGAGGTTGATGTCCATGAAACATCGTTCGCTTTGTATGTAGTACATGTACGGTGTTTGCATGTGTTCCACGTGCATCAACCTAATACATTCATAATAATAAAGTTATTTATGACTGTGTAAAAGTAATTGACAAATTTTTTGAATGAAACGTATAATGTACCTGTATCCCACAGGGAGAAATCGTTATTTTATACGTACCAACGTAATTTATATTATAGTAAGACCGAAACGAAATTATACTATACAGACAGGGTTTTGAAGCAGGTTGCTCCGGAAATGAAGCTCCGGATGAAAAAATGTTATACCAAAATATTTTCTACTTTTTTTATATAGAATCATCCCCTGTCTGGTTGTACTACGATTTCCGGCCCACCCTGTGTATGTACATATGGGTACATTCCGGTTTTCATCTCCCTCCTCTTAAGATTCGTGCTGTAATTCGACCTCTGGGAAAAGGAAAAGCGTTTCATTAGCGAACGGAGGACACGCGAAACTATAATGAAACGCGCGACACCAACCGCGAACGAAGATGAATGCACGCTGTATCTGTAACTCCGGTGATTTACTACCCATTAATCCTAATATCCCCAGACGTTGTTTGCGTCTTAATGTCGTCACGATAATGATTCCAGTTGCGTTATATTCTCTACAATTCGCGTTCACGATATCACTAAATTGCGGGTGTCGACTTGCTGCTCTTGTTTCCTCTGGCTTTTATCCTATAAGATCTTGTCTTCATTTGGAATAAAAAGATGGACAATCATAAGCGAGATGGTAGCAATCTTGACTCATGAAAGAGCGGTGGGAATTGTTTTTCAGTTTCTACTTTCTTTTAAATATAATATTCGACTATAAAATATTCGACTACATACGTACACACATTTGTGTTTAATAATTTCACTGCATACAATTGTATTTGCAGAACATATGAAGAATTCATAACATCAAAAGTGAAATGCATGGATATTACTATTTCAAATAATAAAAGAGTCTTAGGTTTCATTTTTTTAATTGAAACTCATTTACTTAGTATAAAAATTTAATTCAATTTTACGAGACATGACCCAGCTAACACTGTGCAATGGACATATTTGTCACGCAAACGGAACGTTGTTTATTAACTGAAACTATACTCGCTAGTGTGTACTACCATTTATACGTTCGCGAATAAATCTGCAAAGGTGGTAAAGCGAACGTCATCGACTGATTTCGCGTTGCCTGCGATTGTGAAATCGACACGCGAAATACGACCACGTTATTCCACGCACGTCTACCCGAAATGACGCATTAATTCGTGGCGTGTTCGCCTTCCATCGTCGCCAGAACTTTGCTCGTCTTCTCCTCGACGTAATGTCCTCGTAACGCTTTACGCAAGTATACGCGAAATTCGAGTATCATGATGTAACTTTGCGTGAGAAATTTTAACTGTCTCCCTTAAGGACTGTATGTTCGAGTTAGTAGTTGATTCTTTCATATATTATATTCGTGCATATGAAACATCGTTTTCTTCAATGACGTTCCTGCAGAATATAAATATGTCAAGTGTTTTAAAATGCAAATTGCAACCTAATAATCAAATGTAGCGAGATTGATGTATGGTCAGTGATTTAATGAAGTTTGATTCTTGCGGAAATTATATTTTAAGGTAGAAGATTAACGCGATTTTGAGAGTTAGGGAGTTAAGTTAATAGGATAGGTTGAGGCTGAGGTATGGTTTAAAGTTAGGCTAGTGGAATAGTCCCGTTACTGGTCAGACATCCGATTACAGTAACAGCTTTACTGCGGTTCCTAGATAGGATTTGTATAATCTAAGCGATTGTGTATTTAAGTTTACACACTCTAAATAAATAGAAGGAAACTTAGTTATAGAACATTCCTTTAAATACATTTATATTTCAAATGTCTCATATTTAATTAATGATTTCCTATTCAGTACAATATCGAAGAAGAAGAATATAGAAGTTTTTGTTAAATATCTCTAAATGCTGTCAGTAAAACACGGCCTATCGCCGCTCAATGAGTTATCTTAAACGGAAATTACGATTCATTAACTGCTCGATCGTTTCACTGTAGAATACTTGCAGATAATTATATCACGACGTGCAGCCGTCGTGTCTGACTTTCAAGCATGATGAGAATTCCACAGACAGGCATAAGTTTGTACGTGTGCGCGATGAAAATCAATTTAGTATAACTGTTTCTGCTGCATATGTATGTTCTGCGTAATCAATTAGGAAGTTACGAAGCGATTAAATCAAGGGCTTGGCTAATCGAAGGTGTTCCATTACCATTCGAATGTTACTTAATCAACGTGTCAAGTTGAGATTTGCAATTCCCACGGAGAGCGGTATTAATTTCAACAGAGCCATCAGTTTTCCCGCTAATTGGATACAGTTTATTCGCTGTAACTCGCGATAAATGTCCGCTACACGGTACCGTTGAATTTTAATTATCCCTCGCGCGGCCCTTAGTCTTGCGTACAATTTCATTTACTGCGATGAATATATTTCTCTTGTTACGCTTTCTCATAAATCATACAACTCTCTCATTACAATTTTTTCCACGAAGAATTTCTTTTTCACAGGAAACACTTTCTTCAAGCATAAACATTGCAGAATATAAGATTAAAAAATGTATTGCCTATTAGGCTTCTAACAAGAATCGATTTTTTTATTCGACCATTAATCTCGTTCGTTAATTCACTCTTATTACAAACGACCAAGGCAATTGTGAATTTACTTCGTTCACTCTACGCAATTTTATCATAACTTTTCATTTCGTAAATTGTACCAGTTTTCAATACTAACTTTTGCTATTTAGCAATGGCGAACGGCATCACAGATTCGCTCATGTCAGAGGACACGGCTGGGATCCCTACATGATCACACAAAATAGCTTAATGGAGCAAGTGCGAATATGTTTTAGCAACTTTCCCGGAGTTAGCCGTCTTTTGCAACAATTGGCACGATCCGTTTCGCGGTTAAATAATCGATACTGTTTAAAGTTTGAACTCGGCATACCTGACGGCGAAACTTAACTTCGGTGGAATCACTAATCGGCTACCCACGATTTTAACGCCATTTCCAACCGTTATTGCAAATTTAAATGGGGATTTGAATGGAAGTGGGATAGATTCTAGTGCACACTTTCTAAGTTCTACAAATCAGTAACTAACGATAATTTTTATTAAGCATTGTTTAATATAACTTTAAAATAAGTTTCATACGAACGTATAATTTGAATATTACCTTCGTCTCATAAGGTCTATTCATTTATCTAATTGGTGTGGCATCGAGTTGCTGGAAGCCGATGGATCCTCATCTTCCACGTCAGGTTTGCCAACTGCAATCCCGGGGCTTACAGTTGCCGGCATGCGAGCATCGCTAGAATTATATCTACGTTAATTCTTAGTATCTGTATTCCGGTGTTGCTCGCTGATTCCCACTTTACATGTTGATTGCCAGAAGTTTGTTCGTCAGGAGAATTACATGAGGGTACCGAGTCAGGTGACTATCTTCCCTTCGGAAGTTGTCCGGTGAACTCGCGGAATTCTCTTATGCCATTCCATTTCTTCGTTGCATCCGAGCCTTTAATATCTCTATCACAATATGCAACATAAATTTCCAAGCTCTCTAGTCATGAAAGTATTTTCAAAGTTAATTTTAGGCATCTGATTGGATTAGATTAATCCATTGTACTGCAAACATGGTCGATCATAAGTATATCATAATAAAAATTAATAGACAATACATTTACTTTGTTTTCAGATATGACATCATATAATATTTATATAAATAATTTATATTGATATAAATTACATTTAAGACTCGAGTCCCGTATAAAATAGAAAATTCGCATCTTTATCTACCACTGCGTAGTACAATAATTTACACAATAATAATTAATACAAACATAGGTGATATTATACTCTTGTATATAGGAAAAATTACCATTTAAAATAATAATTCATTATAAAGCTTGACAGTAATACATTTTAATTTGTCAAATTACAAAGGTACATGTATTTAATAATTTTCATTACATACTAAATTCATACAGAGTACATTTTGATAAAATCATTACACGATTTCTTGTACATGATACTTTTTATTGCTTCATTTTGTATTGTCCGTAATAAATTGTTCAGTTACTGATCTTATGATTTAGAAATCAATCTTTTTACCATGCCAAAATCCTTGAGCCGTCTTGGGCACATACACTAAATGAGGAGGCATCACGCGGAGGCTCGATAACTTTGAACAATTTCAAACGGGAAGTTCCACTAATTCTATTCGTCGGTCGCATACGGAACCTTGTTACGCGGTCCCGTGATAACCGTGGCCCGGCGCCACGCATCCATCTTCGTTCCGCATGCGCTCGTGAAAGTTTACGGCCGCGTTATAGGCCCCTAAGCGAAGTTGTTATTGCGCGAGTCGCGGCATCCAGTGGAAACTCTATGCTCGCGGAAAATGACCTCGAATGCCCCCGCAACGCGCGCCTCCCGTGAGAGTCGAAGCAGGATTAATTTGTTCCTTTTACCGCGCTACGGTTGTAGCTTAACTGATAATATCTCTGACCCGATGATTCGCTTCGAATGAATCAATTTGGAAATTGTATCGCTTCAAGATTAAATTCTGTTTGTCTGTCACTCGAATGAAGCTCGTTATTAAGGGAAATGATATGAAATTAATCAGGGATGAAAAATAGATTGAGAATTATTAGGCTGATGCGTAGGGAACGTCGTTTGTTTCAGAAGTTGTACTTTCAAACTGAAGAACGTCTATCCTATTTTGTCTCATCATCTATTGTTATAAGTCAAATGGGATATAATAAAATTTAGAATATATTAATAAGTTTTATAGTTAAACTGCGGATTAAATTGAACTTGCAATAATTATTTTATTAAGAATATTCACATTGGTAATAATAAATCGTCAGGAAGTAACGCACTTTATGAAAGGCGATAATGCGGTGACTAGTTAGTCAGTAGACTAAACTCGCGAATGTTGAAACGATGAGGGTAAGTAGAATAGGTTCACGAATGGTCAGCCGGTTCACTGGTATAGTAATTTCGATAGTGATCAGACATTACGCTAAGTAACAGAGAAGGTGGGTCAGCCGGGATTTATCTGATCGGCTGTTTATCTAATTATCGGACTGGTTAACAGCATTGCGGTTGATAATCAGCTGCGGTGTAATTAGTAGAATATGTTCGTCGGCTAGATTTGTAGCGGAATACTAATTCAACGTAGAATTCAACTAAACGATTGTTTCAAAATAAAGAAATACCTTCTTCATTTTGGACCATGTCCCGCTCATTTTGCACGTCCAATTACATTAAAATTGTAGGTATAGAAACTGGCGCAATTGAAAAACGAAGTGACACGGTCGCACTCGTAAACCGGCGGTTGTATCCTCGGTGACCTGTTAAAAGCCATTGCTGTCGTAAACGCTAACTGCTCTCACGAGTATTTTATAGAACTAGACTTAAGGATGGCCGACAGAGTGGTAGACAAGTTCGAACTAGCACGTTCGCCCGATTTTCACGCGCTAGCACCAGTATTTTCTCCGCTAATTGTAACTTCCATTCCGCGAATAATCAGTTTACTGGAAGAGAGCAACCTATTCAGATTTTTCCTAGACATATTCAGAATAATTCACATAAATCTTTACTGTGTTCATTTTTTTCATGAGAAGATAAGATTTTACAAGTAGCCTTTGAAGTTTTTCATTAAAATGAGTGATTAGTAGATCGTGTATTTTTATCCAGAATAAAACTTATAGAGTATCAATTTAAAAAATAAAATCTACTAAGGATTCTCTTAAATCTTTAAACGTTATGATATGCACATATTTTGTTGGTGATACATGATACATATGCATTATGCATATATAATATATTCTTGCAAGCTATCTATTTATCTCTCTATAAATTCATAGAATCCACAGTGAACTTATTATACGCTAGATGTTGAATTCAACGGCAAAAGTGTGTCTTGAATTTAAATGTGTATATAGAGTTTCATTAAAACTAGAATACATTGTAAATTGGAATTAAAACAATGTTTACAACTGCGTTGATTAAATTTTCCAAATGACTTTAAATCAGAAATTTGCAAAATATAAATTCATTTACTGTTATCATTAAGAGAATTATTTTTTAATTCAGAGAACTTTTCATCTGCAATTTTTTAATCTGACAATTTATAATCAGTTATTTTCTGCAAATTGTAGCAAAAATATATATTTAAAATTACGAGAAAGTATTAAATACAAAGTGCAAATTAAAGTTGTTAACAATAAAATCTTAGACGTCTGAAAATGAGAGAAAACTTTTTAGAATTTTAAGTCAATAAATTAGAGATATATTGAAGTATATTCTTATTTTTGTTTCAGGTGAGTCCGAAATGCAGTACAAATTTAATGGATATAATTAATTAGGTAAGAAACTATTAAAATGTATCGGGAAATTGTTGGTTCTGTCGGTTTTTAAATTGATTACCCCGCAATATACGTTCGGTCGACCGGAAAACCGAAAAGAAACAGTATTTTACGATCGTCCCCGACGATGGAAAAAGATGTCCGTTTGAAAGTTTACCATCACTCGGGGGTTTCTTCTCGCAAAACTTATGTTTTACGCGACGTCCTTCTTGTCTTCTTGAAAAGGTTTCCACGATCTCCATTTTTCGCCTTGGCTATATACTCTTTCTCTCTCTCTCTCTCTCTCTCTCTCTTTTGTTTCGCGTACCATCTCCTCTCGGCCATTCCGCTTTTCAATCGGTCCTTCTTTTTGCTCTGTTCCTTTTCCGCTCGAGTTAAATCATTCAACTTCACCGTCGCGCCTTCGGCGAATGCTTCTAAACTTTATGCTCGTTGAACTTCGTTAGGAATCACGTGGAATCGCACCACAATAGATCCCAATAATACATTTTCATCGCCAACGCCAGACAAAATAGAGGCATGAACCAACTAATGTTTTACGTAAGTATATAAACTTATTTCGTATTACAAATGCCATATATCGTTATACATGGTGTCCCAGAATGCACAACTTTCCTTCGGTGAAAAATTTCTTTTCCATCAATTTGGTTGAGAAGTTCCTCTTTCATTTTTTCCTCCAACTGCAAAGTTATTAACGAAAAAAGTAGACCTATCATTAAGCTATAAATACAGAATTTAAGAAGAATGGAATCAACTAATCAAATGGAATGTACAAAGTGGTAGGAGATCAAGGGAGTTGGTCATTGGTAATAAATTATTTACGAATAATTAAATCGATATATTAATTAATTGGATCAAGAAAATTAATTAAGCACAGTCATAACGAGCAGTGGACTGAGGAAACGACCGCAGCTATCTAAAAACTCTTTCCTATAAATCAGTGGGCCGATTCATTAACTAATTATAAGCGTAATTTTAGTTAACCGTAGTCCATATATCCAAGAAAACGAACGCGACTATTTATGGGAAAAATATACCTGCAGTTTATCTCCGTGAAACCGCGTTCGATAGGTTTGTTGTTATGGGTGGAATAATAAATTTTTTTGAATTGTTGAAGTGTTTTCCTCGGCAGCGTGCTGTCAACGCGATATCGGTGAATGCATTAATGATAAAACACGTTTAACGGAAATACGCTTCCTGTGTACGAATTCCAGCCGTTATTGTCAGTTTTGTAACGCGAATTTCAAGTGTTTTGTTTATGCATATTTCATGTATTCATTTCATTTATTCTCAGAATTTTATTTTCAAACAATTCTTTACAAATTATAAACTGAAATCTTTTCACGTAATAGCTTAATATGTTATTTATTCATTATTTTAAAATCAGACACGCCGTAATTATGTACTTATGTATAAACAAATGATGTACTACAATAAATAAAACAAATCAAATTACAGAGTAATACTTTTCTTCAATTATCACAGTAAACTATTAAATATAATTATATGACATTATATGAACTGATCAAAATTTGTCGAGGAACGAAACATAGAAGGAAAATGCGTCTTTCGTAGATTTTCTTATAGAAGCTGCGCATGTCGTGGGAAGTATCTCAGTTTGCACTTCCAAGTACAAGTAGTGGCGATGAGAGTTCAAAATTTCGCCCCGGGGCGACGCAACGCGGGAAAGTCTTAATGGATTGTGTCACACCGCGTTTTCGCGGGCTTTTAGGCGAACGCAGAAGGAAGAAGCCGTTAACAGTAAACGAAAAGCGTCTAATAATTGAAGAAACAATAAAACATTTCCAACTCCTGTATATCATTATTTAAATAACGATAGTGCATAAATGAGTTATCTGCTTTGCAATTATGAAATAATCTAGCTTCCAATTTTTTAGTTATTTCTGTTTCTCCATTTCTTTCTCGTTTCGGCGTTAAATAAATCTCAAGGTTTTTCACGAGGCAAGAGAACAATACGCCGTGAAAAAATCGTAGCAGCTCGCGCACTCGACGGGACCGACCGAATTCATTTACGGGTAGCGGGTTAAGTGGCGTGAAAACGGCGGAAATGAATTTTTCATTCTCGTCGTCGTCGCGGGGTCGCCGAGTGGTGGCCGCGTGTCAGCAAGCAACGCTAATATTTTCCGAATCTCGACGTTTTTTCACCGGACTTGGCGTCCCGACTCTCAGCTAATTCGCGGCAACTTTCGACCTGCCGCCGTCGACACTGCAAGTTTTCACCTCATCCGGCTTCCGGAACTTCGCGATGTATTCCGTCCGCGTGCCCCGACACGCTTTGCCAGTCGATTCGAAACCGATGCCGCCGAGCAGCTGCGGCAAATTGCCGGAAAACTTCCCGGTTTCCGTCGACGATCGCTCTCAACTTTCGACGCCCAACGTTCACGAGCCATCCCCATCCTCTTCGCTTACCGCCCTAGCTTTGTACAAGACTGTTTACGTTCGAAATCCACTTAAAAGTGTATCCCGTTTCCGAGATAAGAGATCGTTCGTCTATTGGTCGCGGGATAGTGAAATAGATCCGATGGAACAAAACATCCGGTGGGACGACAAGTAGAGATAAGTGGTGCTCGGCTAAAAGTGCTAAAACAAGACTTGAGATATGTGTCACATACATTGAATGTCAACCATTTACCGTTCTAGTTGTTCAGGAAATACATTTCTTACTGTTATTTATAAATTACCAAAAAACTTTATTCTTTCGTAATAAAATATCCAGATATGAAGTTACTGAAACGCATATTTCATTGTTTTGAAAAATTCCGTTCACCTAAGCTGATGACAATATCCAGAATAATAAAATTCGAATAATATCGGAGCCGATCGCAAACCTCAATTCACAAAACATTTTCAGACATTCTCGGCATGTACTGGTGTCGATGTGTCACAGGGTGATTTTGTAAGAGAGAGACTCGAAGTGGACGTCCAACCATGTCACCTTGTTAAGTAGGAAAAAAGAGCCGTTAGGACAGTCTTGGCTTTCGAAGTGCTTTGCTTGTGGACGCATCGATCAAACGAAAGAGAAACGATCAATCCAACCGCGATATGAATTTGTCCGCGTCCCTCTCACGCGCCGAGTCAACAGACATCGTCCAAGAATATTATGACTGTCGAACAAGATCAAGTTGAAGAATGGTCTTCTTATTCTGGAGCTGACGCAGGGTTAAACAAACAAAAACCTAGCCAAGAGCAAACTCGAAAGGAACATCGTGTCTTCTGTTTGAATAGCCGTAAGTGGTTATGGGTAGAGTCGAACGAAACGATCACACGCATCTCTGAATGTTCCATTAGAATTCTCGTTAGTTTACTTAAACTGCAATATTCATCTATTCTTAAAAGTACATAAGTCAGGACTGTAAGATCATAAAAATATCTCAAAGCTCTCCTCCTTGAACATCGTACTTAAAAAGTCAGGGAGTCGGCAGATAAGGTTCAGCATTGGCGAGATGTCTCGTTATTAAAGCTCTTAAGATAAGAGGACACGGTACAGCGGATAGCGTTCAATCCGTTAGATAGAGACTTCAGTAAAGTTTCAAGTAGACATTCCGTGACAAAGTGAGTTCGCAACGCTAGATAAAGCGTATATGCCGCTTGGGAAACGGAAATGTATCTCATTACGGAGTTGAAACTATGATCCTATAGAGTTAAACATTTTGCTTGACCCTACAATACGTGGTTTCGGTTTAACACCTTTGCTCGTAAACGTCTGTTGAGAGTTCTTTACCGTTTATTACCGTAATTATATTTTTAAACTGAGTGATTCTTTAAAAATTCTACTTCAAATTAGACTGGATGTTCGCAATTATTGTTTACAATGAATGATCACCTCCTATAGTAACATAATAAATTGATGTAGGGAAATAAAGGAAAAATGATTGCAAATTACAGGCAGTATGTGAGTTGTGTAAATGTTTGGCGCAAAGTAAGCGAAGGAATTTGCACTTCATCTAGAATAAATTCATTAGGAAGATTCGCTTAGCGAGTGTCTCGTCCCTCCACGCCAATGAAGTTCGTTAATTTGTTAAACGTTCAAGAAGTCTGCGCGAGGAGAAACGAAGGAGCCGCTTCCGTTGATCATTTCGCCTGCGCTCGGCCAACTTGGATGTTTGTTAAACGTTGCCGACTGAAAACGAGAGGCCATCTTTCAAAGTTCAATCTCGGGCCCTCTTTCTTCGCGCGGTTATCGAGTTACGTCGACTGAATTTCAAACGCGGAGAATTTAATTTCGCGAAATTAGTCGCTGAAGGGCTTCCGTTGTTAACAAAACGTTCTTGAAAGGAGCAGTTTAAAGCTTATTTAAACCGTATACCGTTGCGTCCAACTTCTCACCATTGAACGTCCATAAGTTAAGAAAGTCTATCTATAGGTGCGCGTTCAGTAGAACAAAATAATCAAAGTTCCGCTAATTATACCACGCTTAATTTATTCGCGAATTACCGATTCCGGTTCTAACGTGGAAACCGTGGGGTAATGTAGAGGGAAAGTCTGGATGCACGATTTTATAATAAGAATGGAATCATTCCGAAGTCTGTGACGGGTGGTCGAGTTCTCGGGAGACTGCGTAGTCGTATTCCTAGTTTTCGAATCTAAATTAGTTTTCTCGAGCACCAATATCTACCGACATTTCTCCCTTTTGCGACCTAACGTTGGATTTTAATATAATCCCGATCCGATCGGTGCCGTAGAAAAGTCACGCGCTCGTGCGACCGACCAAAAGTTCCTATTAATCACGAGTATGAAAATTTTATGTTAACTCTCTCTTCGCAACTGGATGATAAAAAATTTTTCGAATTATAGTCTACAGATAAGTTATCTATTGATTTCGAATATGTCCTGCACAGTTTTCAACATGAATACGTCTGATCATGCAGTTGGTGATACTACTGAATATACGGCTTCAAATATGTTCTAATTGTTCCAAGAATAATCGTCTCTTGTAGTCAAGTCTCACCTCAGCTATTTTCGATGTATTTTCATTTGTTGAAGATCAACAAATTGTCGTAGAAAAGCATAAGATGGATATTGTTATTCAGTAGAATAAAAGTGATATTGAATGATAATTCACATTTTTAAAGATTAAATCATTTCTTAAAAGGGCTGAGTGCAAAATTAATACGATAATCATTATCATATTTTTAAAATCTCCTTCTAAGTAAATGTGAATCAGAATCTGAATACATACTCTGAAACGTCATATTCTAACCGCGCGTATAAGAGGGAGAGAGGACGACGCAATTATCGCGCCGCGCAGGGACGCGCGCTCAGTTTTATTTCGCGGCAGCGAGAGTGGAATTAATGGTATTAACTCGAGTCGGATGATAAGCGCGCGTAGCCGTTGTGTCAATTACTCACAGTTCTGTTACTAAAGCAGTTCAAGCGCAGGTGCACCGTTTATCCCAACGTTTCTCAAACGCGTCCCATTATGTAAAATGTAGCCACTTGCAACCCCCTCCGCCTCTCTCCAGGCGCAAAGGATACTTGACCTTTCGCTTAATTTAATTCGCCGTGTTCTGTCCCTACGCTCCCTCCCATCCACTGGAACCCTCTCGCAAATATTTTACTCTTTGTTTTAGCATGAACGAACGCAAATCTAAAGTTTTGATTCAGGATTAAATGTGAAACAAAATGTATTGTACGTTTTAATTACGAGCTTCTAGCGAAATTTCAGTTGGTCAGGCTTTTGTAAATTTTCAACCTGTTCTTTACACGCCACTGTTCAAAACAGATTGATATCGCGATGACCACTTCGTTTGTTAAATTCATTTTCATCAACTTATCACAAATATAAGTTGACCTCGAATTCTGGGTAATCACGTCGAAGAATTGAATAAAAAATAAACCGATAAAATAAATATCAATCATATCAAATTTCAAATAAAAATTCATCTGGTGTATTTGATACACTCGGTACTACGTTAAACGAAACACGTCTGCATTTGTATATCATCAGGTAACTAAAATATCAACCCCGTCGTGAGTCAACGAGACTTTCGACTTTTCCTTAGCTTAGCCCCAAGACGTAGTGGACCCCGTCTGTCGGCGGGTAGACCGAGGGGAATCGGGTCATCGATCGCCCGTAAATACGCGAGAAGTTTGCCGAGAGGTGTCTGTTTGGGCGAATGCTCGAGGCCTCGCCTTGCCGAGTCGAGCCTCGCCGGCCCGGTTGGTTAACCCGCGTAGATGAAGTTAGCGGGCTTTACATAGTTCGAGTTTTGTTTCGAAAACTGGCGTGATGCCAGAGGGTCGCGTGCCTACGCCTAGGCACCTGCACCATTTACGCCTGCGAGGCTGCTGCGTTTCCCGGAGCGCTTTGTCGAGTATGCCGATCCTGCAGGAAAAACTGCCGCGTAGCTGGAATTTAAGCGAGGCATAGCTCCCGCGGAATATTTTGCGTCCGTACGAATTTTGTTGTAAATCTTTTTCTGGCACGGGAATTTTATATAAGATAATAGCAAAGATTCTCCAAGTATTTTGGTGTAAGACTGCTGCATACGGAGTATAGTTATTTTCAAACGTAACAGATTTTTCTATAGAACACTCGTACGTTATGCGTTTGATTAAACTAATTTATCAATCACTTCTATACGTTCTTGAATAATTGAGTAACTTTATTATTATTCATGTAAATATTGTGTCATAAGTACAATTAATGATTTATTGTGACTCCAAAGTAAATGTTCTAGTAGTACGTTTTAGTATAGCTATAACAGTAGAGGATCACAGATTTAAAACTCTGGGGAGGAGCGGAAATTTCAGCTTATCAGAATCAGAGCTTATCGCTGCGGAAATTTTTCAAACATATCCATTGCGATGCCAGAGAAGGATTCATTTGCATCTCGAACAGCATTATATGCAACTGAACTTACGACCGCCTCCGGTGGAAGCGAGTTTCTTGTTGCCCTTCGCAAGAATACGAAAGAATATTTATATTCATCCTGTATTCTTATCTTTTGACTGGACCGCCTTGTTCTGTGTTAGTTGAAAGTTCATAGAATGAGAAACTTGGATAACTTTGAGTTATAGTAGGTTGCAAGCTGCGAGCTTCCTGCTTTCAGTTTTTAATGAGAATTGATGCGCGCGCGAACATCCAGTTCGCTCGTTTCACTCAGAATAGAATTAATTGATCACTATTACTTGAGTCTACTTACCACCTCGTTTAACGCAAATGCCTTGAAAAAACAATGTCGAAACAATAAAATTTTGGTGTTTCGCGTAACATCGATCAGGAAGAAATAATTCGTTGAAGTAGAGCTATTGTACACTGTTTTCCAATTCCACATTAATTCGATGTCCATTGCGTGTTGAGTAAAAGTTGATGGTAGGAAAGAATGGAGAGATTCCGTATTATTGATTCAGGCATTGAAAAAGCCATCCGTGAAACTTACAGTAAATGCCTTTTTGTCATTTATGCGGATAAAGCGTCAGATGTTATTCTGTCAATCTTTGCGGTTATTCGATTCGTGAAATAAACATTATCATAACTCATTTACATTCGGAATTGATTTATTTCTATTATTCTTTATAGTGACTAAGTATTACCTTCTTTTAATGCAGCTTTTATCGTAAATAACACTATGTATTTTTAATTCTATTCGATTGATTATACATGTACATGTATTGTATAATATTGTTGTCAATTGGCAATCGCAGAATTGTGTTTATATTAAATTAACTGAAACTCTAGTTCGATGTATATTATTTCGGATACAGAATATCTATGTAAACTGCCTGTGGAACCTTTAGTGTATGAAAGTACATATAATTAAATTCATTGCATGAGTTTGATACTGTCACTATTAATACCGCTATCAAATATGTATTGTAGATATTGCTAATGACACATTACTCTTTTGCTAATTAACATAACTATTATAATTGATATTATTTAAATTTCCATCGATAATTTATGTTCTTCTTGTTTAATTTTTTAGTACACGTAAAGAATAATTAGATTTGTCTCATATATTCCAAGACATTGTCATAAAACGTGTATTCTAATTTTATTATACTATCTTGTAGTTTTATTATACTCATATTATACTGTCATCAATAATTATATAATACACTCGTGAATCTTGTAATGTATCATGTACGAAATGTGTGCAGTCACTATCAATATGAACCGATGATATACCAATAAATCGCACCCTCGCTGTATCTATCACCATCTCATTGAGTGTAACCGAAGGAAAATTCAATATCCGACGCGTGTCCAAAGGATCGATCCGTGCCAAGCGTCGCCGGTCAAGGGTTTCACTTTCCGACAATTACTTTTACCGGTTGAAATCTAATTTCTGCGCTGGACAGCGCGGAGACACGCGTTCGTAAACGCGTTAAATTATTTCAGCGCTAATTCCGTCGCCCGGGGGCGAGTTCACTGCGCTGCGTATGGAGGTAGGCAACCCATTGCGTCGCTCGAACACTCGTTAGCCCCACTCGCTTGTCCCTGACACGGAATTCAAAAGCACCGACTGATTACATCCGGTCAGAAACTTTTCGCTCGCGAGTGTTTCCCATCTGCGCTACATATGTACGCCTAACTCATTGGGTTCTGGACCAGCATACATACGTGCCTCCCTTTGGAGTGCGTCTTTTGTCGTCGGTAGGGTGTATATATCTGTGAAGGTACTATATGTATGTTCGTTCAGACTCTAATGAGTTAGGAGTATTTGCATTTTCAACGGTAAAGTATATACTGCCGCTCAGAAGTAGCATAAGATAGGAATTATTATTATTATTTAACAATGATTATTGTCAAATTCTGTTACGTGTGAATATTTAATATAATAGTAGTATTTTAGTATTATTAAGTGGATTTAACTATTATGATTTATTCAAGTATGATCTATTTATGACTCGTTCTAGTTTGTCGCTTGTGTAACGTCTAAAATAAAAAGAAAAACATTTATGGAAACTTTTAGAAATACAGTGGAGTCATTAATTCTAAAGTGATGATAAAATTAATAGCCAGAATAAAACTGAATAAGATTCATTAATAGTTTTATTATTTCTTTGAAATTTTTTTATTGCAACTAAGGAAGAGCGTCGAATATTGTCTGTATGGATGTATGTTCGTCTAAAAGCCACTGAATTAGGTGTATTTCTATTCACGACGTCTGTTTGCGAAATTGTCTACCCGTGCCGGTGATTAATTCGCAGTAGCCACCGCGAACCCGGGCCATCGGATTTTCCGCCGATCGCACAACAATTTTCCGCGTTTCGTCTTACTCCTGCCGCGCCGGCTCTTAGAGTAATTGCACCACCGGGCCACCCGGTGAATGCCCGGGCGCCGCTGTTGGTAAATGCCCGGCCTCGACCTCCTCCCACGTAGAATATGAAAATAATGTCAGACGGAAAATGCATCGATCTAAGAACACCGTAATACCACTATGTTCGCGTTAATGGGGTAAACGGGGCTCTAGATGCATTAGCTGAGAAGAAGCAAGAGGCACGGTAGAGGTCGACTGCTATTTTTGTACTATTTGTTGTCCATCATATTGCAATGGTGTTCAAACCTTATTATGACATGAACTATATTTCGTCCATCAGAAATATTGCAGAACCATATCTTTAATTAGATTGGTATTTTGTATACATATAGTTAACTGACTTCAGAGATTTGTAGATCATTTTAAGCCCTCCGACTTCTTGTAATTTTATTACTGATTGCATCTCGCGAAGTGTCATCTCAGAAAGTAAATGTTCTGAGTTAAAAGATATCAGTCATGAACGGATTCAATAAATGATCATGCAGTACATGATTTTCATTCCTGTAGGTCTATGAATCTTCCTTTGAGATAATCCAGCTGGCACTGGAGTTAATTATACCTTGCTTGATAGTAGTAATATCCATTGAAAGACTTGTCGCTCTCACGCGTCCTTTCGCATTTAACTATAATTATCACATTACATTCACCCAGTCTTGTAACTATTTTTCTGAAAATTAGTTATGCTCCCAGGAGGGAATGTAGTATTTTTCTTCAATTTCTATTCTTTGTTTATTTCTTTTATTTTGAGATGGCTTGAAGAAAAAGCAATGCCGAATATCATATTTACTCTCTGCTAGCGTTTAATATTTTCAGTAGAAGTATATTTTTTAAAGTAAACATTCACATTTCGTATCGGTCAGAAAAGTTATACATAAAAACAACAGAGGCATGGAAAAACATTAATCGAACGTCGGACCTAAACAAATACTAGGATCGAACAAGTCTCGCGTATAGTGCAATAATATTTAACTATCGATGGATTCAGTACACTCGTTATTTTTCACAATTGTTAAAGGAATTCGATGGTATAATTCATTTTTATTGTGGAAGAATTAATATGGAAAATAAATCACTCTCAACTACGATTTGTATATGGGGTGGGTGAGCTTTATTAATATGCCTTCTAGAAGGCTTATAAATTTAGCAAACGGAGATCTATCGCGTCTGGCAGACAATCACCAACTAACTGAACGCTCTGATGGCTTTTCCAACGCTCCTACCCTTCTGTGTAAAACAAGGACAGAAGGCTTATCTTTCCTGGAAAAACTATCAGGCCAAAGGAAAGTAACACGACTGTCCTAAGTGCAAGACCATATGCTAAGTGTAAGGTTCGACACTGCCAGATATTAAACAGAATCCTACCATAAAAAATAATCTTAACAGCTTTGTAAACAAAAAATTGCAGCGACGAAGTCGCTATGCAATAAACTTTCTCGTAAAGCACTCTCGTTTTAATGAAAGCTATGAGACTTGAGTACATTGTTTATAGAAATTAATGATATCTATTCTAGATAGGATTAAATTCCACAATTTAACCGAAGTCTGGCCATATGTGGCCTATATCTACTTACCATGGTCACATATGGTCCAATTTTACTTTCCTAACGTCAGACCCAGTGTGAGAATATTATATTAGTCCTTGTCTGGCCGCATATAATCCTATTCTACTTAGAATTCTTCCCGACATTAGATAGTGAGTGATTGCATAATTCATCACGGATCCTATTCTACGTTCGAAGTTCCTTCCAATCTTATCTGCTTTACGACAGATTTCGACCCGAAACCTGAATCAAATTCCCGCGTGCCCCTAACCCTAACGCTTTTGGTTCCGGCGATCGATACCGAGCATTCAATCAACGTTTACTTTCATCGAACCCAGCTCTGGTACCTCAAGCAAGTCGCGTCTCCATAGTAATCTCCCGCGTTGGATTTCCTTGTTAGCCAATTATGATGCACCGGCCGGATGTTGAATCAGCGAACTGGAAACGGATAAAAGAGAAGCGACGCTCAACCATTCCCACACAGCTACGCTGCCTGCGTCGGGATTTTCCAATCGATCCGTACGCTTAGCGAGAGCCGTATCCCCGCAAAGAGCTCACGAGCAACGAAACATGAATCCGATGAAAGATATTTTCGCCGCGAGAACATGTAAACTACGGGACTGGCGCGAATCAAGAGCGGTTTTATAAGTCGAAAAGCAGATTTCTATTCGAATTGATAAAATACGGTGAACGTATCCCTGCGACGTTGCATTCAGCGAACATAGCCCGTATTACCCTCCATTCTAAATTCTTGGCCGAACAGCCTGATTCTTTCTCTTTCCATATCGGTATTTTGATATTTCTGGTCTTTCGAGGGGTGATAGAGGGTGTATTAGAGCATTACGGTGTAGACCACGGGTGGAAATTCAAAGATCGGTAGTTAACGGGATGCATGCTGTGAATTGCTACAATTTCCAGTTTCGCGAAATGCGAGTTTGCACAACGCGGGACTTACAGCGATTCCCTTGAATACAGCGGATGGGTTGGGGTGCGATGCCTTTTACATTTTAAATGGCGCATTATAATAATCAAAGAGACCGGGGTTGGCGGCAGGAAAAGTCCACGGAGAAATTAAGCGTGCTCTCTGTCGTCGTTACTTTCACCGAAAGATAAAAGCGGTACAATTTGCACAGCCGATTACAGGTCAACCTCTCCGCATTGCAGAACGGTACAGGCGCACGTTATTGCATCGGTTAAAGCGTACCAAGCTTATGCGTGCGCGTGTGTGTCGGACGCGTACGTACGTATTTGCATTGAATTTCCAGTCTACTCGCGCGTCTACCGTGATTCCACTGTAGAATTTACTTTTGCGTCTTTAGCACTCGAGCAATTCGAATCGTGGAGAAGAAAAGTAATGTTACTGATGTTTAAAGTAGAAAGAAACATCTGCAATTGTAAGAAAGATTTGATTATTCTTAGAAAAAGTGTTGCCGGTTGTTACCTCAGTAGTGACTACGTAATTGAACGCAACGAAATGCACTTTTATATCACGAAAATAAGGATTCTTGGTGAAAATCAAACGAACCACGAAATATAATTTCAGAAGTTGGTTTTTCGCGTAACAATCGCAATTAAAGTTCTCCGCGAGTTCAAAAGTTAAAAATGTTGAGTGGGAAAGAATTCCTGCCGGTCCGTATTCTCGGTTGAAGAAAGTTACCAAGTAATCATGGAAGTTTTTTAAATATTTAGAGCACAAGAAAACAAGGCAGGAAGTATGTGATCGATGGGAATGTCTAACGAGGCTCGATGGTCTTTATTCAATTCTGTTTCGTTCTCGGATTTCTTCGGCATCGAAATTCGAATGCAGCTGGAGTTTCGGATGCAACTGAGCGTGAAGTGCAAAACCGCGATACCGCAGTGGCAAGTGCATGATGCAACGGTTGTTAAACAGCACGCGGAAGACGATACGTTTGAGAAAAGGAAAATTAGTTAATTTTCAGCGTCCTGAAGAAAATTGGCTACTCAAATTGGATGTTGAATCTATTATAGATTTCTATTACTGTCAAAAAGCTACTTGAAAAAATTCAAATCAATTCATGAGTTTTTTGAAAAATTATACTGACTTAAAATTTGTATGTACTCTTATGGTAATCAGCACATCCTTAAGATAAATAATTCAGTTGGAAATTTTTATATTTTAAAGCTACGGTCGTACAGCCAGGAACAAACGTAGCTATTAAGAACGATGAAAGAATGAGCAAGATGCGATATCGCAGATTGTGAAATATTACATAAATATTTATTAATATCATGGAATATTACGTCGTTCCGATTGTTTTTCAACAGCGTATTTTAATTAGTATTGTTTCATGCGTCTGTTCAATCCACGAGTATTTAATTCTTTAGAACGGAAAATTTTAATTAGCGGTACATTATTTTCTACGTCGTGTAACTTCAGTACCGTTGCCCGTTCAATGCCTCTACAGAGAACTGACGATCGTCCGCGCAAAGGAACGCTGTGTACCGTTTGAGCAAATAAAAACTTCTGAATACCGAAGATATAAAAGTGCCGTTTCACAGAGCTTCAATAGCGACACAGATATCGCTTATCAATGAAGTCGTTCGACCGGGCGAGCATAGCCTGACCATTAATCGAACAATGTTGCTTCTGCTAACGTTCAAGAAGCGGAAACCGTAACGATGCCTCGCGCACAGCTTTTACAATCATTATTTAGGCATCGAGGCGTGCTCGCGAACAGGAAAGCCGGTTAATTGATGATGGAACGAGAAGTTTTGCGATTCACATGTTTCTTCTTTTTTCCTCTTATAATCCCGTCTGCCAGTCGAATTTTATGACTATTCGTAACTCAGGACTCGTAAATTTCTCTCCTTAGCGCCACGTGTTAATTGTTACGATTCCTGTTCTATAGAGATCCTGCTGGATTTTTACACGAAACGAGATCCTTCTCGGTAACGAGACGGTTCTCCCGTCCATGGAATTTGTCCGAATTTCATGTACAAAATCGCCGTCGTTTAGTAGTTCTTTAGAGCTCGGAAGAAAGTTTTAATTGCCTCGATCCACTTCAGTATTGGTTCCCATTCAACAAGTTTTCCAGCTACGAGACCGCGTACGGTACGATTCTCCATTTTACCACACCTGATTATGGACCGATCTATTGGGCTTGGTCGAGCGACTAACTGGTAACATCGTAATTTAACTCAGAGCACATCAAAGACATTCATAATTCCCTAACGATTCTAACTTACTAGCGGCTATTCTCTGCTAATGAATTGTTTCAAAGCTTGACTCGATTCAAACACTACTGTGGACTCAAATTGTTATCCTCTTTGCGTCGAGTTAATAACAAAATCCTCTAATAGAAATGATCCAGTACTTCGTATAACAATCGTTATAATGCTTGATATAATATTTGATACAATGTTTGATACAATGGTTTCTATAATAGTTCCTATCTTCAGAAGCTTGAGAATCTCAATTAAAATTCCTATTGTTCGCTAAGGGAGCATAAAATTATGATTATTCACAATTGAATCGCGTTCATGCGATATGCAACGCCAATAAACGATCATGATCGCGGTCTATAATGAGGCGAATCTCGATCTTGGCCAATGTAATTAGACGAGAATTGGCGTGTGCTCGCGAGCCATGAAGCACGCCGGGCAAACTGAATTATCGTGGGCCACAATAACGGCGGTGGGCCTTCGATCGCTTATGCTCGCGGAATTGCGGCACGAAGCGAATATACACCCACCGTCGTTATGGGCACTTACCGCTCGTTATTATAATCATTCGGGACTGCGTACTCAATTAATTCACGATAATCCTCATTGCTAATTGCGACTGCTTTCCGGCTTCTCGTTTCCTCCATGTCCCTTCCACCTTTATCTCATCACTCGGTTCGAAAGTGCGAAACCATTCTTGCCGATCAACGAACCGATGAATAATGATGGTTCACTCATAGGAGCGGCGAATCTTGCGGACTGATAGTTGAATTGGAATGGTTAGTAGTTAATTGGTAATGTGAATTATGTAAAAAAAAATTTTGTTTAAAAAGAAGCCAGAAATTTAGACTCACTTCTTGCCTACTCAGTTTAATTACCTAATCGCGCCGCAATTTCCCGAGACTCGAAATTAACTCCCGTTTCGCTGTCGAATTTTCTCTACGAATTTTTTTAGCCTCATACTGTAGATTAAACATAGTTGCGAATTATGATTTAGCGTGTGTTCTATGGTAGCCGGTGCAACCCTAACCGCGAGAATAAACTCGGCCGGCTGGTGGATATTCGATCTGGTAAATAGGTAATTTAGGGACGAAAAAAGACCGTAGGTATTCGCCACGATAAAAGTGGAAAAATCTGGACGGGGTATCTGGATATGAGGTACGGTGATTGTCTAGCCGCAGGTCCTGCTTCCGTGGTGGCCCGGGGAACGCCCTTTAATTTCCGGGACAATGCCGAGAAACGGATCCGCTCCCCGCCGCGCCGCGCCGTTGACGAACGTCCCCCAATAAAAGGATATTTATGTCTCTTGAAAGTTTGTCGCGACTCGTTCTGACCGAATCGACCGGTGAGGAGGGAATCGCATTTGGAATGAAACTCGTGCCTCGACTCTGGCGTTCTCAGGATCCACTTTGATCGTTCGAGCCTTGCCGTTTGTTCCCAGACGTCGCGTTTTGATTGTAATCCCTATTGAAATCTCTCGAGGGTAGTTTTGTTTCGTGAATTGTCTGAAATCAGAAAATCAATGGCTAAACTCTTCTTTCCCGAGAGCGTGGAATTTTTCCAATTTTATACGTATGTATATTTATTCCTCTGTGTCCACGAAGTGGAAAATGGGCCGGAGTAGGGCCTTGCTCTATTGTATAGCACTAACAATGAGTTGTGCAGTGACACGCCACTGGTCCACTTTTTTGTTAATAACTTTATTAATCCTTCGAGCGCTATGAACGCCATAACCATTCAATTTCGGCTGTGAACGCATATATGGATTCTCATACAATCATTCAATTTGGACTATGAACGCATATGTGTGATTGATGCTATCAAAGACATTTGAGACTCTATCAATGCAAAATGGAAGTCGATTTTTTTATTCAAAAGTTCATCCTCGTCCACACCTTGAGAAGAAACGTCCATTCTGGGATACCCTGCATAAGTAAAGTTATCCGTAACAAAAGTGCGTTCGACTCTTTAAGAATATCTGTAACATAACGTAGTACGTTGACGAGAATACATTGTGAAAGGACAGCAGTTGTGTGGGATAAAATTTATTTATTAGCCTCGTTGAGATATATGGGAGTTGAATCTTTTTCCAGGCCAATCGGGACGAACTTATTACTCGGCCCAATACATTCTTCATATTCCATCGAATCGCTTTCGTTGATAAATAGACAGGGTTCCTGCGTTTAATAGCATTCCGTGGCTAGGCAGTGTATGAGATCGATCAACCCTCTATACGTTGAATCCCCGGTGCAAATGTAAATTTTTCGCGGTGCCCGCGAAATATCGGTGCAAATTGCCGCGAGCCGCGAGGTTTCTCGTTTCCCAACAGGATACCACCGACTAGATTTATAAGCTCGTTTTTAAATCGAAACGAGATTTAGGTATTTTCCATCCTATTTTTTTTTTTCACCCTTCCCGTCGTACGCGCTTGAATTTATTCGAGCGACCGTTGCAAAACCACGTTTATTACCCGCGAAATGTCGTCGGTTGAAATTAATGCTAAAAATTATGTAAAATCGTACTCGCTCCGTAAATTATATTCGACCATCGTGATGTGCCGCAATGCACAGTTGTGACTTCGGCTTAAAAATGCTGTCGTAATATAACTTCTTCAATTTTTATGAGAAACACTGTGTTTCTAGATTATTTTATCTTCTGAATTCAATCGTCGTCGATAGTAAAATGTAAAATAAGTATATCGTTTCCTATTAAGATTGTACAGTATTTTGAGGGGCCTTTGGGTAAACTAACTTTGTTAACTGTAATTTAAATTCAGTAGATAAAATAATCTAAAAGCAAACTGCATTTTATAAAAATGAAGACATTAACACACTCTTGAAATTCTTTCGCCTCAATAAAAGCAGATAGCCATTACGGCTCGTAAAAATAGTATATCTGGTTTTGCACATTGGAACCGGAAGAGCCATTGAAAAGGGTGATTACCGACTGTGTTTTGAGCCCTATTCGCTGTCCCAACGATCACATGGACGCTGCGAGTCCTTAATAGTATCTCTTGAGTGATATTATGTACGTATTTTCAAACAAGAAGTGCCAGTGTATAACGCGACTATGTCGTCGTTTCAAGTTTCGCGCCCTGACCACGAATGCTTTCAATACTTTAGAATGCAATCACAATAATTTCGACCAGTCTCTAGTCTCTACGCTCGTACGCCAGACTGCGGTAAAATATTTATAGTAGAAGCAGTTATCGGGTATTTTAATATGCATTGTTAAACTGTGGATTCCGTACTCCTCTGGTACCGGTTTTATTCCCTGAAATAACAATCACTAACATAACAATAATACCCATTGTAACTGTGTGCGGTCGACGCATTGTTTCAGTTTTTGGACCGCAGAGGCAACAGTCTCGTTAAAACGTTACGGCTAATTGTTCAATAACGAAATTATGGTTGCGCGTTACTAGAAACCAAGCATAAAACGTGGATTCTACTGAAGTACCTTAAATTAAAACGTCAGCTTCATGTATTCCGCTGCTAATGTCTAGCGAATCTTCTTGTAAAAGTTGAAACAAAGATTTTTCATTAAAATTTAACCTGCAATAAATGCCGGCGAATAGGACGGAGAACACGTCGTTAACCGGAAATTACGGATAACCTTTCCCCTTTCATCCCCCGGGTTTCAACCTGCTAATTGCCAAAATAAAACGCGCGTGAACGAGCGTATCGGAGTGACCGCTGATTTCCCATGGCGATCTTTCAACCGGCCATTAACTAACAACTACGACTGGGATCGTAGAAAGAAGGAACATTTACGTAATAAATTGTCCTAATTTGCAAATAGAAGACGATTAGAGTTGGATACGTGAAACGTGAAGTGTGTCAGGCTCATTCAAAGTGGCAACGGACGAACATGGAATAATTTAAACCACGCGTCCATTCGCAGTATCTTTAAAGAAGAAAATTAGATAACTGAAAAAGGATTAGTTAAATTTTCTGAAAGCATAAATAGCACGAATTTGTTGGTAAATGTACAGATAGAATATGCCATGCTTGAGGTCTGCATGAAATATTTACAAGTACGTACATCATTACACTGAAACTGGAGTCAGCATGTTTGTAGTAACAGTTTTTAGCTAATATCTCAGAAACTTTATTGACCGCGAATTTTCGTAAAAATAGGAAGGTTGTTCAGAGTCGTGTATTGAAGGAAATTTTAAAAAGTCATTAAAATCAGAGAGGTTGACCCCCTATTTACATTTAACAATTCGTTTTGATTAAAAGAAATGCTAGGCGACGCGGTGAAGGTTTGTTTAACGCAATCTTTTTAGATGTTAGTTTTGAGGAAGACATGCGACGAAAAAGGAAATTACTGTGGCGCTCGTAAAGGGACTTAATCTGGTTGAGTGTGCGTTCTTCAAAAATTCTATTACCCGGCGGTGGGTGCGGTTACGATGCTCGTGGGATCGAAATATTCGGATAAAAGTATGGTCGTGGAATGGGTTGCACTTCGTTTATCGTTGCATTATAATAGTAGGTCGTCGGTATGATAGAGTGGAGACAAAGTTTTGCGTTGCACGCGAAATATCGTTTGAACTGGTTGCACGATAATCCGAGTGGAGTAGCGGATAACAAACGGCAAACGGTATTACAAGTTATTGCGATTTCCGTACGTTCGGATGGCTAATTGAAATTAATTTGCCTTGTTGAATAATTCAAAATAGTTAACAATAGCGCGTCCTTTTAAACGCTCCGAAATCGCATGTAATATGAAGTTAATGGTAGCAAATGGATTTACCCGGTACGGAACATCGCTTTACTACAATCAACCCGGATACAAGTATCAAGTTTCATCACAGATTATTCAAGTAAATCGAGTTCGCGTCTCCAGAATTTTGATAATTTATCAAATAATTTTAAAAAACTACTAAATGATTAAGTAATTTCATTATCCCAAATGGATTGTGCATTATAAACGTAATTGGAGATTGATTACCAAAAACGAGAAGCAGTGAATCTTCTGAAAATGTTACGCAGAGCTAGAATTCTTAATTCGCGGCTGGCGAATACGTGAATTTGCGACGCTCAACAAGTATGAAAATAAAGTATCGGGATAGAATACCGAAAAAAACGTCGTGGAGAAGTTTTTCCGGCGCGGCTGGCAGGAGAAAATTGGCACTGCGTGGGGAACGAGTCGGTGGATAGATGGGAGGGAAAACTAACGCGATTAGAAAAGCGGCCGTGGCGACACCGAACTTTCCTCGTAACTGTACGCCGCCGCTATCATTTTTTATGCAGTTCGATGAGAGGCGAAACCCGGAGGTCCTCTCGGAGGGGAACTTGCTCGTTTCTCGTTCGTGGTTGTAAAAAAGTTTTTCTATCGGAATATCATCCCGCTCCGCAGCTACCTCGTCCTGAGCCGTGGCTCAATCTTTCCACGCTTTCGAACTACGTGCGTGTTCCTCGTAAAGTTTTCGAGTGTTCCCTTCGGTTCGTGCCTTATGGGGAGTATGTGCTCCGAGGGATGTTTTAGGACTAGGAATTACCGCGAAAAACAAGGGCTAGGGTAAACTTTTCTAAAAGGTGTATCAAGATTTGTAGCAAACTGAAAGAATCAATTTGTATTAGTCGAATCGAAACTGAACGTTCTTGTCCATTTTCTTGTTTGTTTCATTACAGTAATCTCTATATTCGTATAATGAAATATAATAAATTTAATAACAATACAGTGGTTATTGTATTATCAGATTACAAGAGAATATAAATATTAAGGAGCATGTACATATGTAATTGACGAGCGCGTACCCATTAAGTGAATCAGAATAGAAAATTATGCGATCCTCGAAATTCACGAGAAGTGCAAGGTCAGGGATCTCATTTCGTTTGTGGAGCATCGTGCTCAATCGACCTTCCATCGTTCGGGCATAACGTTTTGACGTCATAACGACAGACGAGTAAGTACAAGGGTACGATACATGCAGATTATTTCACAAACTGCTCGTTGCGACCGATGTGAATAGAAAATCAAACAAGCCTTCAGGAACTCTTGTAGAAAACGATGTATCTTCCAGTTGCGCAAATGCATGAATTGAAATACTAGAGCGCACTGAACTACAAACCATGTATTTCGTGAAACAGAATAAAAATTAAAATAGTGATTTACCGGTGAACTGTCGAAGAGTCACGTGACTCTTCTAGCCCCTTAATTAGAATCGTTGAATTCAGCCGCGCAATTAAGGGCCAAACGCGCGAATAATTTCGATTCGTACGCGACCGCGTGCAAATGAAAAATTGAGACAGAGAGATATGCGCGTACACACGCACGACAAAGGCAATCCGTCGCTTTCAGCTTCGGTAACCGGCCGTATTAATTCATTCCGACTTTAATGACGAAATTCCTTGCGGCGCGCGCGGTGCATTCGCGTCGTCGTGCATAATGCAGAGGCCGCGCATCTGGCCCGTTTCACCCGAAACTTTCCTAGGAAATTTTGCCGAGACACCAGGCCAGATTTTCACCGGAGTTTGGGTATCGAATAAATGAACCTCCCTCCGTCACGTACCGAAACGAGATTATTCGACGTTGACGAGCGGAATTTCAAAATTTATCGAATAAAACTATTATGACTAAATCTCGATTAACCGAATAAATCCGTGAAACGTGTCCAAATAATAAAACGTACTTTTTTCGTGTTAATCTTAATACAAATATTAACAATAGCATATAAAATTAAAAGTAAAATGAAGTAATTTGTAGACTGCAGCTGAACCTCCTTTAGATGAACACCCATTACGTGAACATTCTATTTCATGAACCTCTGTTATCTGAACAGTCTATTATATGAAAAAATTTATTATAACTTTATATATTTGTATAAAAATAATAATATAATAATAATAAATCTATGTAATATAATAATTTAATATGAAATAAGCATAATACACACTTTGAGCATTACATGAAAGGTTCAGTCATATAGTGGAGATTCTGCTTAAAAAGTATTATATTTCGACATCATTATTCAGTATTATATGTATAATCTATTATTCGTTGTTCAAATAGCAGCTCAATTTTGAATTTCACTCGGTGCATTGTCATGCTACGTCCTCTGAATAACGGCCATGCACTTCCTGCCGTTACACAGGAAATTTGTTAATAATAATGCGACCATAGACATACTCTATCCAAAGTTAATGACCTTGCATACATAATTCATCTGCCGCGTAAGCGCCATGAATATTATAGACACCAGTTTTAGGTGTAAACAGAGCGAGGGTCTTGTTTTTGAGTAACTATCATAGACAAAAGAGGTGGTGTAATATATGTACATACATATTATTTATCTGCATACGACGGGAAAGGAACGAAAATTGAAAAGACTGATTTTACAATTACAAATTTATTTTTTCTTGCTGAAAATGTTTATATAATATAAAAATAATAACAGTAGAAGTGCCAGTGTCTAATAATACATTACATAAAAGCCTAGCAATACATCAAAAATTCACATACATATTTTTCAATCAATTTTACGTTACTCTCAGAAGACTCAAAAGAAAAACTATCAAAACAATTTTCCGTTGTTTGTTCGAAGTAAATTAAATGAAATTGGAATGAAATTGCTGAAAATAATTTCCTCAAACCTAGTTAGTAACTTTCTGTTCGCAAGACTGAAGAAGAGAAACTGCAGAAAAAACAAACTCTGTTCGATCGTTTCCGATAACAATATCAATTGGAGTGCTTCGTTATTCAATCTATAGAACGCTTTCATGCCTAGAAGAACTGCATTGTTTATTCGACCGTGTCTTTGTCTACGGTTTTTTATTTGTTTCATTGTTAATATCATTCTGCCTAGCCTTTTTTTACGTAAATACGTACACGTGTACAGGATGCAGCCAACGTGAACTGTAAAGAAAAAATACGAGCCACATTCACGTTCGCGCACGGAGATAGGATATACCTACATCACGGATACTACGTTAACTTTCAATATTTTATATAGCGGACCATCTTAACTATAAATATTTCATGGCTTCGCGCTGAACGGGAGTCGAGCTAAAGGTGAATAAATTTTGTATGTGCGATGGCTACCGGATTTAGATTGCAGTAGATTGCTGCCTGGTTTTGATTCATAATACGATTTTCCTCTGTGTACAAGGGCTTTGCAACCGAATAACACGTACGAGCGCATGCAGGACGATACTTTGTAGGAAAATAGAATAACATGGAAAAAATAATTTTGTTACCTGGAGCAGTAAATAGTTTTGACCCATTATCAATTGGAAACAAATCTCGACTAGGGATGTTCGATTCCGATTAGATTCTTTAAAAAATTGATCTTTCTGGTATTCGATTTTCTCAAAAATCGATTCCTTCATGTAACCTGCCCATATATCCAACACCAAAGAAAAAAAGCGAATATTTATGTAGTTCACAGTCAAATGTATCAGTCATTTTCACTGTGAATGACCGTTGAAGTGGTTGAAAAATGACGACGACTAGATAGTTTCAAGCGATTATGTCGATGCATTGTGGCCTACTTTCGACTCGCACATATGTACGTGGTACGTGAAAAAAAAAAGAAGGAAAATGTACAAAGAACGAATCGATGCGCGGATTGCGGATCATCCATTGGACCGTGCACTGCGAGATTTATCCCGACTCGATAATTTATACAGTGCAAAGGAAACGTGCGCACGAGGGCCATGGAAAAATGCCAATTGCGATAATTCAGACGTTCGCGTAGCCGTGGCCCGTCTGCTCGATTCCGACGATGCGCCGTCGAATGAGAGAGAAAAAGAGAGGAGAGAGGATGGATGAACGGGCACCGGGTGAAAGAGAACGAGAGAAAGGGGAAGAGAAAGGGAGAAAAAGAGGCCATCCGGTCAAAGCACTTTCGCCACACTAGAAAATAATGGGGCTACGTTTAATCCCGGTTATTAAGTACGAGTAGCCTGTTGAGGAAAATAATGGAAAGTTTTAAAAAATGGAGGAGCCGAAAATTTTTGATGGTCCCAACGAACGGCTAGGCTCGAGTAGGCAGTTCGGTTGTCTGTTGTGGTTGCTAGCTGGCTTCTTTCTTTCGGTAATCATTAATCTCTCGACGTTAAACAATGCAGGACCGCAATTTTACGTACGTCGATCTTCTATATAGTAATCTTATGATTAATACAAAAACATAATTTACTGTTTGAAATTAATAAAAAAATGAGAACCGTTCCACTAATCCGGCTTTGGAACAATAAGCCGTAAAGCAAATCAAGCAAACATTTATTGCACATAAATGAACGGAGTTACGAAACCAAGAGGGTTTGTTTAATTGTATCGATGTTGGGAACCTCGTGTTATAGTGGGATTGGAACTTTTACTAGTTCCCTAGTTACCTCTTCCCGGAGAAGTTAGCTAATCAATTTCTACTTGATTGGCAACGCTTAAATTTTTAATCTTCCTACGGGGAACGCAACAACAAATGATCGGGCAATTCCGCGTGCAATTTAATTTCGCAGGAGTTGCAATCGGATCGGTTTTAGTTAAACATGGCCCAGTTACGGTTAATTATCCCGGAGCACACGCGTCCATCGTGTATTTTTACATTTCGATTATCGTTGTGCAGGCGGTACCGAAAACCGGTGTTTCTGTATTAATATCCGGATAATTAGATTGGTCGAGTAATTGTTAACGACAGTGGCCGCGGTTTAACATCGGACGATCCTGGAATTAATCGCAGCGTAATTTCAATTACAAAACGAAATCACCGGAAGTATAGAAATATCAAATTGGTCGAATTTTACTCCGCGCAGTAATTCATATCTCCAATAAAACTTGGGACATTTATTGGATTATTATCCAATCGGGTGGTTCGCAACGAATTTTCCTCGGAGAACGCTCCTAGGGGAGACTTCAATCAAATTTTCAACTCTGCCCAAAGCCTCCCTCTCCCATCCTCGCTATCTTTATCTGTGTCGCCCATGTGCTCCCGAATTTCGAAGCTGTCCATTTGCTGGGGTTAATTTCAAAAAGCCAAATCCTCGAACATTCCGGTTCAATGGTTTACAATACGTACTCCTCTTTTGGGAAAGGTAATTCTTTCTCCGTCTCGCTCAATTAAATAACTTTTCAAAGATAATTTCCATGTATTTTTGTGCAATGCGACTGTACCTGTAATACAATTTTAATTTAGAACTTCGCATTTTGTACACAAGCGAAGGATCAAAGAGTCGATGCGACGCGTTGAAAATCAAGTCTGTTGTTATTTTGCCTAATGCTTTTTTCACGCTCTTGATGTCTTTCATCAAGATATCACGACGATTGGCGTTGTGTAATGCTCACGCGTTCACAAAAGCGGACAACGTTCAGCGAACAAAGCGCTGACCTTCTTTCCCGATTCTCTCGTTCCGCGCCGGCTGCAAATTGAATTCTCGCCGACAATGCGTCGCGGCAAATTGCGCGTTGAATTCTGAGCAATCTTCTAATTATCGCCCCCACCCACGCCTCCGACTCCTCCTTCCCTTCTTACCAAGGAAATCGTTCTCCCCGGTCGTTTTAAGAAATTACTTTCCAATTAACGCTAACGCCTCGGTCTACATCCTTGGCTATTGCGTTTGTTAGTTAAACTTGAAGTGATTGAATAATGAGCCTTAATATTTTATGAGAAGCGCTAGGAATCTATACTATCGAGGAACAACAGAAGGAAGAAAAAGAAGAAATGTGCAATGATTATAGAATAAAACCGAGTAGCTCACTATTTGGGTAATCATGAGAGGGCCCTACAATGGGCTTATTTTAAAATAAGAATATGAAGTGAAAATTTCATTATTAAATGTATATTATCATTTCTACATTCATATATTTCAATGTTATAATATAAAAAAATATAAAAAAAGTAAAACAAACAACTTTTCATTTACGACTGGGGCAATGATGGGGAGATAAAAGTATTATTCATTGGCGTTGATCATTATTATTTCGTTATTTTCTACGGAAAGCTATATTTTTCTTTATATCATCGCATTCCCCGTAAGAAAATCTGTAACCATCTATTTTTTTTATTGAAAACGTACATGATATGAAATCGCACGAGGCATTTATACAAAAGTTTCCATAAGCTCCCGTGTTAAAAATAAGTATTTTCTAATGCATTTTTTTAAACAATTTTCTCGGAAACCCTGTATTTTCTTTACGGAAAATGAGAGTTCGAAACTTTAACTACTGTTTAGTTCAACTTGTATTAAAATCGTATATGTTCCGTAAATGCTATCGAGTTACCTTAAGTTACTAACGTTACGAAAATCCGTTTTAAATAGCTTTTGTCATCTGAGCATTTTAACATGCACATTGTTTCTGCCATTCTACACGTATACACATATACATATTTGTGCATTTGTGCTTCACTTTCTGGTAATACACATTTTGGTAAATAGTAGTTTTATAAGTATTAATGTATTTGAGAGAGGTTACTTGCCTTGTTATTGACCATTAAAACTTGTAGAAGCAGCGTAGACATAGGTACAATATAACCCGTATCACGGGTCAGAATTGCTGGTCACCTCGACTTGTGATGTGGTTGCGGCTCGGATATCGACCTAGTGAACTAATACAGAATTCACTCAGTTTGCAAATGCCTTCTCTACTTCACACATCTTCATTCGACTTTCAAAAGAAATACAATTTCCAAGAACATTAAACGCTATAACAAGCGTAAAATATCGAACGTTTCAAAAATTCTCACTAAGTACCGTTTATTATGGTGAGAAAATATTTTCCTCGATTGAAAATCAATTCGGGATTTTCTCTGTCTCTTATGTCGATGAAGAAATAAGACTTGTTTGAAAAAGATCCAGTGGCATTAGCGAATTTCACGCAAGAGCACGGCCCGTAGAAAGTACCAGCGTTGTCGCGGATCGAAAGAGAGAAAAGCGAGGTTTTGACGTCAGTCAACCGGAAAACTGTAGGAGGAAGCGGTTCGATCCAATACGATCGCGAAATAACGTTTTGCGGGTGTCAAGTAAGAGGCTTAAATTGAATTTCGTCGAACGCGTTCAACGCCTTTGGCAAGCGTCGCTCACGACGAAATGAATTTTGAATCGGAATCACCACCGCGAGTACGCGATGGCCGCTTTTTTCCTATCGACCGACTCCGTAGTGTACAGCTATTAGAGTAAAAATTAGGCCAACTCGTGATTCAATCGAGTGGATAACGGATCATCGATTTAACTAGGTTCAGTTCTTTATAACGGAGTGGATATACGGTATTGACTAGTTAGTGAGTTGGTAGAAGTTGCAGCAGAATTCCTGGTTTCGAACGTGTACGTATTAAGATTCTGGAAGAATTGGCGGTGGTAGATTTTCTGGTTTTGCGCGGTGGAGCACAGATCGGTTTAAAAGGAATTTTGTATCCTTGGTCACGTTCCAATTCTTCTTGCAATTCCACGTCTTCTCAAGAGAGTCTCTTTTTCTTACTTCTGGCGATACTGAACGACATGACACGTTCCCCCGACTTCATTTTTGCTTCCATACGTATAAATATATACATTTTCTAGAGCATCTAGTCCCGATTTCTTGAACTCTCACGTTAACAGAATTTCGTGAGTAATTACGTCAAGAGAATTAAAATCTTTTCATACACGTTTGCATATCTGGGCCAGATTTTTTACAAGTACCAGCTCTTATAATTTTACGTTCAAGCTCCTCTGAATTCTTTGAAATTTTATTGTCGACAGCTAGTATGTCGCGAGACGTTATTTAAGATCAGACAATAGACGGAACGCGAGAAATCGGGAGAACGCGGTAAATTAACCGCTTAACTCCGTTTTCTTGATTCACGAGGGACTAAAACGAAGCCAGCAGGCCACGAATTTCCGCCCGGGCTCGTTTTTTTTGCGTCTTTTCATCAGCTGTGCTATATGTGTGCGCGTGTACAGGTCTGGCGTTTACCATTAGCTAGGCTCGGATGCTCGTGATGCAGAAGTGGAATGCAGATGAGGTCGCGGTAGTCAGCCTAGGGATCTAGAGGTGGAATCGCAGAAATAAAATGAACGCAAGGGCAAAATAAAGTGGGAGGGATACGAAGAAGAGAAAGAACGTGACAAAATTCGTGGTATATTTTCGAATAAAGGTGTCTGGAAAATAAATTGCTGTTCGAAAACTCTTGTCGTTGAGTAACCGATGGCCACTTAACGATAGAAAAAGTGAATGTCACGTCGTTCGGCTGAGTAGTTGATCTTAAGCAAATAGTTCGTACAGAAAACAGTGTTTACAATTTCAGCGGTGAGGACTTATGAATAGAAAGATAACCAGTTATTTAAATCTTAAGATGTATGAAACATTCTTTTAACAATACGTACCCTTTGACAGTATCTTATCGTAACAAAGTCCAAAATAAACAACGCAATTCGCTTCTTTGGACATTATCTCGCACGCTGGAAGATTTCTACAAAATTCCAACGACTAGAATAGCACTGTTTTTCAGTAAGAAACAACCTCGGCCGCTCCTATCTGAACTCTTTCTGCTTTCCGTGTCCGAGGAACGCGACGAAAGAAACAAATACCCGCGCGACACGGGCAAACGCTCGCACTAAATAACCGATAAGCACCGTCGGAGGGCATTTTACAGAGGGTTACCCGGGCGTTATCAGGAAAGTTCTAAACGCCACGAAGCACTAGCATTAAGTGCATCAACTGGGTGTATCGTATCGTTCTAGTTTACAAAAGCTCGCTTTATGTTCGGCACATAAACGTCTAGAGTGTCCCTCGTAAAAGTGGCCGATTCAACGGCGGGGCAGTTTACCGTTGTATTAAGTAAATAGATATTTCTTGATTGGCCATCGCTCTCATAGCGTTTAATTTTCTTTGGCCTCGCTACCCTCGCTATACTCTATCTACACGCGACGCGTGCCTGTAATCCTTCCGGATGATTGATCGAACAAAGGAGACGTTGAAAAATGATCGCTTTTTATGATGCCTTTTGCTTTCAAAGCTATTATTTTTTCCTGTTACGAATTTCTTGTCGTTTGTTATAGACGTCGAGTGTGTCTTGAAAGATAACACATATAGAGAACGGACAATATTTGCTTGTACATAAATAAAACAATATTATATCGAAGTACAGGTACAATTGAAGATTGTTTAATTGTATCTAACGTTATAAACATTTCAAAATACTTTGAATTTTTAATATACATAATCCCAATTATACATACAGGGTGTTTGTGAAATCGTGGTAGAACCGATAAAGGGATGATTACTCACAAAATCTAGTCGACAATAAGGAATATAGTTTTTTCATACGAGACGAGATTTTATGTGAGGAATCATCCCCTTGCCGGTTGTACCACGATTTCGCAAACACCCTGTATCTGTAATTACCAAAATAACTCGATGTCTGGTCAAGAACGTCTTATACTACTTACAGTTAGCAGAATGTTCTTTGTTCATCCGGAACTTCTCCAAACGAACTTCTTGCTGTCAAGAGTTGATCTTTTGATGTAGAAACACGGTAGCCTGAAACTTAACTTATGAATATTATGTCACTTGATAGCAGGAACCTATTAAACCATGGTCCTAGACTCGTGCAGTGTGAAAGAAGGAGAACATTCGGATTGTCTTGATTGTTACATTTTTATAGCAATGCCGATATGGAAGAGTCTTCATAGATAGGACATACGAAATATACGAGTAGACCTAGACCGTGTAAAGGATAGATATAATAAATCCCTTTGGTCGCTCGTTTATGAAGCAAAAACGTTTCCTCGCAACTCTTACGCTGGGGAGAAAACACTAAACTAGAATTGCTATCTACCAAACGACACATTACTAGCAGCTACATTAAAAGACCTGTGATATATCATTGCGAAAATAGATATTTCTTGATTGGCCATCGCTCTCATAGCGTTTAATTTTCTTTGGCCTCGCTACCCTCGCTATACTCTATCTACACGCGACGCGTGCCTGTAATCCTTCCGGATGATTGATCGAACAAAGGAGACGTTGAAAAATGATCGCTTTTTATGATGCCTTTTGCTTTCAAAGCTATTATTTTTTCCTGTTACGAATTTCTTGTCGTTTGTTATAGACGTCGAGTGTGTCTTGAAAGATAACACATATAGAGAACGGACAATATTTGCTTGTACATAAATAAAACAATATTATATCGAAGTACAGGTACAATTGAAGATTGTTTAATTGTATCTAACGTTATAAACATTTCAAAATACTTTGAATTTTTAATATACATAATCCCAATTATACATACAGGGTGTTTGTGAAATCGTGGTAGAACCGATAAAGGGATGATTACTCACAAAATCTAGTCGACAATAAGGAATATAGTTTTTTCATACGAGACGAGATTTTATGTGAGGAATCATCCCCTTGCCGGTTGTACCACGATTTCGCAAACACCCTGTATCTGTAATTACCAAAATAACTCGATGTCTGGTCAAGAACGTCTTATACTACTTACAGTTAGCAGAATGTTCTTTGTTCATCCGGAACTTCTCCAAACGAACTTCTTGCTGTCAAGAGTTGATCTTTTGATGTAGAAACACGGTAGCCTGAAACTTAACTTATGAATATTATGTCACTTGATAGCAGGAACCTATTAAACCATGGTCCTAGACTCGTGCAGTGTGAAAGAAGGAGAACATTCGGATTGTCTTGATTGTTACATTTTTATAGCAATGCCGATATGGAAGAGTCTTCATAGATAGGACATACGAAATATACGAGTAGACCTAGACCGTGTAAAGGATAGATATAATAAATCCCTTTGGTCGCTCGTTTATGAAGCAAAAACGTTTCCTCGCAACTCTTACGCTGGGGAGAAAACACTAAACTAGAATTGCTATCTACCAAACGACACATTACTAGCAGCTACATTAAAAGACCTGTGATATATCATTGCGAGCGATATTATAACGCAATTTTAGTGCTCCAAGCATGCGGATATAACTAACTGATTTATCTCTTAAATAAAATTAAAATATAAACTAAACAGTCATTTTGTTAAACACTTGAATGATAATCAACAATTTTAGATCAGATACAACATTGAGACTCAGGAAATTTTATAATTCTAATAATAACAGCAAGGTGACTGAAAATACGCATGCAAATAATGCATGAAAATAGCATGCCCATTACTTTGAATGAACTAACGATTAACATGTGACGTCAAGCAGAAAATTTGAAAATAAGATGGGAGGCGCGTTGCTTAGAAAATGAGAGTTCTCAACGGGAGAGAGGAGAACACCTAGAATAGTCCAATTCGTCTGACAAGCTCGTTATTCCGAGCTCGTTGTGCGCCTGTTCCCGGCGATGGCTCCTATACTGTCCGCTGTTCCTTAAAACCTTGAAAATACAAGCGCCGTTTTCGGTACGCCGCCGCCGGCCCGGATCCTAATTGTAAACGAGTACAGGACGAGGCTTTCAACGCGAGGAAGCGCGGGCGTTATAAAATAAGGCGGGCGTCGGGCAACAATAGACTCCTCGGTCAAGGAAAATTGCCGGTTTCATCGTGGCGGTGCTGCTCCAATGGGAATTTATAATCTTAAAGTTGGCTTTTCTTCCTTAAAGATCCTTTATATGTTACGAGGTGGATCGAACAGAACATTTTTCAATGTTAGGAGAATTTTTTTAGTATTTCATACAAATGAATCGATAATTATTATATTAATATTAAATGTTTGATACTATAATTAAGTATTTGATAATATAATTAAGTATGATTAAGTATTTCAAATACCTATGCTGCATTTCCTCTATTATATACTAATTACGCACTATATAAAAGCTGGAATGTCTTAAACTCCTCGTACATTACAAGAAACGTATTCACTCCACAATGCAAGATTACTTTAGTCGGAAGATCCGTTTAACCTGAGATGCATAAACTCTGAGGACCCTCGATGACAAAGGAAAAGGTACTTTATACTCTCTTGTATGGCGAATGCTTGTATGTAAAGGCGAAGCAACATAGTGGCGAGGCATACAAAATATCGGAAGTCTCACGATTGTAAAACTATTGGTCTCCTTTTGCTACAGTGACAGTTGTGTCTATGTATGTGTAACGTCGGTTTTATTCGCTTGCAACCGGTGACCGGCTGTCACAGAGGGTAAAACCGCCGGAACCGCAGAAGCTATAGATATTCCCAGCCCTCGCGTACCGTTCGATGATAAGTTTATCTCTGCGCATCTTCGCAAAAAGAATATGACACAATTCAGTTTTCGCTAGACTTTCGAAGCTTAAAAATTTTATCGTCCCCTGCAAGTCCCATTTTATAACAATCTACCGTTTATCGCGATAATTGATATAGGCATGTTCGGGTTTTTTATGTGAAATAACGTATCTGCGATAGTGATTGAAAAAATTACATTCAGGATTAAAATTTGCTTTAACTTTGAAAAATAGCGACGTAGGTACATTATACTTTTGACGGTCTGTATGTTTTTGCACGTCAAATACATTCTTTATACTTTCTGTACATCAAATTTTTCTAACTGCATAAAGTCCGCAGTCCAGTAATGAAATTGAATTTTTCAACAGATTTCATAAAAATATAATGAACTACCTCGCACATATTTGTGATGAACATACAAGAGAGAAAGTAGAAAAAAATTAAGTTTCTGAAGTGATTTAAAAGCACTCCGTATCGAGGGAATAGGACGTTCATCTTAAAACGACGGCACGGTGAAAAATTTGTACAAACCGTTTTTAATATTCAACCTTCCGGGAGTCCGGGCAACTTTTGCTAGGAACATTTTCCCGCACGAATTTCCATACAGAGGAAGCATCATTAAACTTTTCTACGCTACGTGTATTTTAATAACAAGTCCCAGGATTCGCCTGGTGTGTGCAACCACGCGTTTATTAAGCCCAAGACAGAGCAAATACCTGCACACGCTAGCTTTCAATAATCTTCATATGCAATATTTAAGAGCTTGATATTGAATCAACATTGCAAATGCTGATGAAGTGAAATCTCGATCGAAGCAAAGATAATGAAATATCGCAGTAATAGTAGTAACGTGTATTCATTAAAATTCATATATTAATTTAAAAATTATTCATATTCATAAAATATCTACATCATTACTATCGAATATACGGGTAAACCAGTTACTCTATGGCTTGTGCATTTAATATTAGATACAAAATGAATTCTCTCTTAGGTGAAGCTTGAAAGGAATACGAGGTTGCGATGACTGAATAAAATGCGAATAAAAAATATACACCTCGGGAATGAATTTTAATAATTCGCATTGTTTCCAAATGTACCGTGTTACTTTTGAAAATGGTCACAAGCTTTATCTCGTACACGAAACATTATTAAAAACAGAAAGAGTGGGCAAAAAAAAGTGGTTCAACGTCGACAGAGAGCGACGTCGTGTTTCGCTTGATTCAGAGGAATGCAGGGATTCAGCGGTTTCCGCGTTGACTATGCAGTTTTCCTCGCCGCGTTTTCAAAAATTCAAATGGCTCAGTCTTTTACAGTTATTTTGTACGTCCACGCCAAGATAGTGCCATTTTTCGTTTTGCGAAGCATTTCCAGCATTGTCCAGGACAACAAGTTCTTACTTATCACCAGTTAGATAAGTTCTTTTATAAATTATACGAGTTGAGTCAATAAGATGTATCATGCGCGATAACTTAATGTTTCCGCTAAACATATTGTATGTATATGAATTTATTATATGTATAATGGTAAATATTATTCAAATCCTCCAAATTCCAGTCCTTTCATTTTGACAAATCAAAATGTGTTTCTACCTGACTTTACAGTCAAAGTAAAAAATGTTTTCTGTGTAAAAGTACTTGATAAATTATTTTAATCACATGATGTACAAATCTACACGAAAGCCTATTATGTTTAAGAAAAATACTGACACGTATGCATCAATCTAATAATTTTTGCGTAATTCCACTGCTAAATATTTACGACTAAAAGTCGTCCCTCGAAAGTTGCCGGTTCGTGGACCGGACGGTAGCCGCAAAACGTTTAGATTTAGAGCATTGCGCGAGTGGAATTATTCGGTAACAACCCCGGGAAAGTCGTTAAACTTGAAACCGCGGCTCGCGCGTGGCTTTTACCAGCGTGTTTACACGCGAGAGGGGAGAAAGACAGAGATACACCGTTGCGTTCTACAAAGCCACAAAACATTCGTCCCGGTGATGAAAGTCGGTCGGTCGCCGTTTGCTGGTCGATCCGCTGAAAAACAGTGAAAGTGGCGGCGGATTCCCCCGGTTTCGAGCGACGTGATAGATTGCATTCGCCGAGTACTTTGCGCCGAAAGCGCCGGGAGAAATTCGTTCCGCCTTCCCGATCTATTTCGAACGAGCCGAGCCGGGAACTCCCTCAGTTTTTCACCGGTCCACTCGTGATCGACAAAACGTCCAATCTGAGAGGTATTCTTTGCCCCGGCGGTGTTTAAGTCCTTTCAATCCTTTGTCAGATCGCCGTTATCGAAGATAGTTTAAACAATTGCGACTTTAGCGATTGAACCTCTATTAGATTGACATTATGCATTTAAAATATGCGAAATTATTGGCGTTCCATCACGCATCATTGAGAAAGGTACATTTATTCGCTGTGAAATGGATCAAATAACTCAGCAGTATCACTGGCAAAAGGGAATGTCCATCTAATTGACGATGAATTAGATCTTAATGGTGTCCAGTTTCGTAACCTCGGAATCGATCCGGCATTTGCGAACAATTCCGCAACGGACGCCCCCGACTCTGCTGGAGCCTGATTATCAGCGCGTTACACACTGAAACACGTTGGATTCATATGGCGAATCCCTGTGCTATACAATAGTTGTTCAGAGGCCACCTTGCTTCATCCTTCTCTACGAACAGCTCCTTCTATCTCTGCCACTACCAATTACAGAAGCCCCGAGCGGGAGAAACTTAGGCACACGAGCCCTATTCTCCACCTGTCCGCGGGTAACTTCGATAATGACGTTTCAGCTAGCTCTTGTCGCCGAGAATTAGCGAACTTCCTACCACCTGGACTAAGTTTTTTCCAAGTCCATGTGACTGTCTTTACGCTAGAAGAATTTGTTCCGCGTTGCTTCCGATGAGATTTCACCCTTGCTCTGTGTACTCTGTTGATAATTAAATAGTGACTGCAAGAGTTGGATTCGATGGCTTCTAACTGAGAGTTTTGAGATATGGGATTGATAGTTCCATGGTTGATTTAATTCTCTCGAAAAGAAATAATGCTCCAGGATGGTCGTCGACTTCCAAGTCACGTGTAAACTCAACGAGGAACAGGTCGAAATGATTCTAATGGTTGCTCGGGTTGGATTAATAAATGACCGGTGCTTGGAAGATCACGGACTCGGAACGATCGCTTGGGGAGTGTTGATTGCGTCCGTTTACTACTGGCGACGCTTCGTTTAGAGTGTTTATCCACTTATCCACCTACCATTACACTTACGTTTAGCCTAGATTGTGAAAGTCACGTTTACTCTTTACTTGTCTCTCATACTTATTGGAGATTAGTAACAACAGCTTGAAATAGTCGACAAAGTCTTTGCTAGCGGGAGATCGAAAGCTTTGACCAACTTCTCGTAAATTGTACAATCCTCTAGCAATTAGTATAGAACTATGCAAAGGAAGAATCGAAATTCGCACGAAGACTTCTGAGTCGTCGGTATCGAGTCGGGAAACTTCTCCATAAATTTGCCAACCGCACTTCCATGGTGGTGGCCATGCACTCAGCTTGAAACGAACGAACGAATCTCGCGGAAGGCGGAAAGTTTGTAAGACACTTCGCCGCGGGAATAAAAGGAGGAAAAAGGCAGTACGTGAGAACCATGCGAGAATAAAAGCGGCTTTATCGTTATTCGCCCGACAAAAAGCCGGGCTGACTCCTCGAGGCGCTGGTCCAGCCCTATTCTTGCCCTCTCTCCCTCTGTATATAGATATCCACCATAAAACACGCACGTGAGAAAGTTCCAGCTTTCTTTGCCCGCTTATTCCCGTCGCCATTTACTGGAGCTACTGTAAATGCACCGTTAAACTTCGCTGTATACGTTCGCCGCGTTCCAGTGGGACCCGCTGTCGGTCATCGAGATACTAAACTTCTCCACAGAAACCGTTGCCATCTACCTTTGAAAAGCTTTTGCGCAGTTAGAGATTTAAAGTCGATGTTATTATTTGTAGAAGAGCCAAGCAATTAATATATTTAGTTACAACCATTCATGACTGCAACATAGATTTATTAATATCTTCAGGTTTCCCCGCCATGAAAAAAATTAATGTAATAAAAAGCCGGTCGAGAATTATTATCCCAGTACACACACACTAGCTTACATGTCGATGATGAGATAAAAAAGAGAATTCAGTTCCTATATACAGTAGCTGTAGAAAATATTCGTACATACTTTAAATAGAATATATTTTTTAATATTTGTCAATACGCGATTTGCCATTTTCGGAGAAATTACGAACGACGTATCATATTTAATATATGTATAACACATATAGAGAAAGTAAATGTTTCAATAATTGTTACTATATTCCTGTTGCTGTGTAATCGATTCATATTTGCACAATTTGGATAAATGCTGCTTAATAAACCACAGATAAATATTTGAGAGATTTGAATTCTGAAAGTACCCTTCCTTACTCTTCCACTCCTCCCATTTGGGACTAGAACAGGTAAGATAAAACTCGGCACACCAAAAGACAAACACGTGGTTTAATTAAGGAACGCGGAAGGCAAACAAGTATGCGGGTGCAAATTGAAGTGTGCGGTCGACATTCGTATTTAGAATTTTTATGCGACACCAGGGAGCAGCCCTCTTTCCCGCGAGTTTTCCCAAGGACTTGTCCCAAGTTCTCTCAATTGTCTTTCTCCCTACTACATTGAAAACGTGAAAGTGCTGACTATCAAAACCATTAAAACTTTGATGAAAAAGTATCACTGCCTCTCTGGAATTTTTTTTTTATCTGGAAATGTTTGAGATCGTGGAAAAACTGTCATCAAACATTTTCCATTTTATCAGCAGAGATCGCGTCCGCCGCGTTTGAAATGAAAGCTGACGCACGAACCAGTGATAATTCGCTGCCTATCGACGGATTAATTTTTCTGCACGAGCGACGGGTTCGGAGCGCGGAATTAATTCGTGTCGATGGAAATTGTTGTTAACATCCACGATAAAAAACGTAACAAGTCGACCCAAAACTAAGAGAAAACGAAAATTATCGCTTATTTTTATCACGAAAAGTTGCAGTTGTGTGACGAGATGGTAAAAGATTTTCGCTTACGTTTGGACGATCACAATACATTAATTTTCGAACGTGGAACGCGACCGACGCGACGGTTACACGTGTTCGAGTCGCACAGGCGAAATTAGATCCTTCCGCAGGGTAAATTCGGTCCTGGTCTCCTGTCTTCTTCCGCGCACGGGTCCACCTCCTCCAACGAGCGACACTAAAGCCCGGCGCTAGTCCAAGGTTGTTTTAATTAAGAATTTAATTTTAGGGCGGTGTGTCTGTTCGTTTCCTCTCGACCTTTTTCCCCTTCGCCGTGTTCATCAATTTTCCTACTATTTCATCGGAAAATCAAAATGCTGATAACTACGAAAAATTACTACTTTGATAAAAATAGAATATATAATCCCCGAGATAAAATTGTTTTTAATTAGGAGATTGAAGATAAAAATTTTACTCGATACATTCTAAAATATTTTTTTTTGTAGGAACTGAAAAGACAGTTATAGAATTACAGTTATTTTATAACTGATTGAAAATGTTAAGTTTCATTCTAGCTGTGATAGTTTATACTTTCATCGTAGACGTATAAAGAACTAGTTGTAAACGTTATGGAGCGTGAAACGCGAAATACATGTGAATTATTCATTTGAGCAGCATGTGTTATTGTAATTCCAACGCAGCCGGGGTATCCAGCAGCGTTTCGAGGATCGATCCTTAATTTAATCCTGTAACGTACACCTACCGCGCAACCCGGAGTTCTCGTACGAAACTTTTGGGAACGCGGTAGCGCGGGACGCAGAAATTTATGAATCGTTAAAACGGCGTTAGCGAGGAGACGTTTCGAACGTGCCGACGACGCCTCGTACCCTGTAGGCAAATAGGATTAAGGGGATCGGATTAGGGGGCGTTAAACGACGCGCCACCCCCGCGTTTCGGCACCATCGTGCTGGGGACACCTACGCGAATTCGTGAACTCTCCGAGCTTTTGATTGTTTCGCTGGATAAAATGTTCGCAGAAGGCCGCAGGAATTGACGAAATTGTTTCGCCGCTGACGTTTGAAAGATTAATAAATCTAAGANTTCTTCTACCGCCTCAGCTGCGTATGATCAAAAACGCTCCAAAGGGAAGAAAGTTGCCGCACTGAAACGAAGATTGTTAATGACAAGCGACTCTGTGGAAGTTTGCAATCAACCGTGCGACATCCCGAGGAAAGATTTCACTGTTTTACAACCGGCCTCGAGTTTTTATAATAGAGCGAACTCGTTACAAGGTCTGATACTGATGAGAAAAAGAAAAGGAAATGAGCAAACGTACAGCGTTGTTAACTTGTTCCAAGAAAAAGTGGATCTTGATACTTCTCTCGCCTAATTATCTTGCAAACAATCTTCAATTGTCGACGTATTTGGAAGAAGAATTTAACTACTATTTAATGACATTAAAATGGTGAAACATTGCAATGATTCCGTACGAAGAAGTAGTTTTTCATTGATCATCGTGACAATTACATTGTGACTGATGAGACACCAGTCGAGACGACTCACAGGAGACTGGAGGAGTTTTGCTAACGACTTTATTGGTGAAATTATATAGAAGCTCCATTTCGTGCTTTTAAAACGCTTTAATCACATCGCTTTCTATTCATCTCTTCTTCCTCGTCGCAAGTAGTCGAATCTTTTTTACAATGAAGATGATTTATCACTGTGTATGAATGCAGAATGTAAAGAGTATTGGAAAAGTTTTACACTTACTTCGCTGATGAGTTATTGAGGTTTCAAGGAGACGCGATTAAAAATTGATGATTGACGCGAAGACGAGAGTCCAGCGGAGTGTTCTGCTCTCTGTTCTCTTGACTGAAGACAGTTTAATGGAAGTATCACAATGGATTAATGAGAATACTTTCCTGACATGACACGACTTGCATACTTTCATGAAACTTCATCGAATAACTGAAAAGCTTTGCTTTACATATGTATCATAAAACAAAAAGTATCGCAAAGAATATTTTGTTAGAGCTTTAGCAGTCCATTAAAAAAATGAAAAAATTAAATAATCAAGAACGAAATTTGGACGAAAGATAATTAAACACGTAATCAATCAAATTGAAAAGTTCATGAACAACAATTACTCATGTCAACCTGCTTTTTCGAATTGTAATGCATCTGCCGTATTTAAAGAAGACATTGCATACGCGCCAAGCGAATAACGGCTTTAATTCTGTTGTTCATTAGATTTCACGAGCTAACGCCTTCACGCTTTTCTCCGGCAATGTTCAGTACGTCGTCGATGGTTGAGTAAATCGACCGAGACGGGCGATGGAATTTGATAGGCGCGTGTCGATATTAAACTAGCGCTCGTCAAATAGATCAAACACAATTAAAAATTGAATTTTCACCGCGCGTCGCTCCGAAGGCGAATCGCTCAATTCGGTTATTTTGTTTCATCCCTGTCCGTCGTCGCTTTTTGTCGGCCCGCGCTTCGAAATAAAAAAAAAAGAAAGGAAATCGCAACGCAGAGAGTCGGACAGGTTTTATTATTTAATCGAATTCGTCGCCCCGTGTTGCGGGATGCATTTGGCAGGCGAACGCGGAAAATCGCGAGCTCTCTTCTTCCTCACCGCTTCCGTTTCCTTCTCTGTTTCACTGTTCTTTTCACGTGTGTCACCCGCGCCAGTAACTAGTTTTGCAGTTCTGTGTCACGCGATGAATTTGATTGAAAAATTAAAAAAATCCAGTGCTCTTAACTATGCACACTGGATTATCGTATATCATGCATGAATTTTAAAAACGTGAACAATTTTTTAAACAACGGTTCAACCTGTTCAAAGAATTTTTTATTTCAATTGAATCTCGTTTCGCATTAAAAAAAATTAAAAGGATGGTAGTGTCTTTAATTGAACAAGAATGATGAGAGGCAATTCTAATACCTATGATAGTAATTGTATTTTTTAATCGTTCATACGATGTTCAGGAAATTGTATTTCGCAACTCTCTTTAGTGCCCAAGTTCCAGAGTCAGATCTGGATATCCTTTGAAGCGCGATTATCTTATAGCAGAATTTCTATCAGTCAGCCGGTCTCCTTCGAGAGTTACGGTTAACTAGAATATCGAGTCGACGATGGTAATTCGATCAGAGAAGTTCGCTGCGAATCGTCTTAACCAATACATACCTCTGTATAGCACAATGCATGCACCTGCGAAGTGGGTGTGACCGAAGGAGGAGATGTATTAGCACAAGATTCGCTCAGAGTTGATATCTATTCAGACTGAAGAACGCTACTATAGACATTAAAGAACCACTAGTCAGCGGATTTTTATGCATTTATAGAAAAATTGAGTGTTAACAAAGATTAAAATAAAAAGAATTCATACATTGCAAATAATCAATATAAACGCATAAAACAGAGAATGTAAGTTATTAAATTTAGAGAATAAAAGATCGCTCTAATTGAATTATATTTTATTACAGACAAGCTTACAAAGGTAAGCGAATAACGGCTTTAATTCTGTTGTTCATTAGATTTCACGAGCTAACGCCTTCACGCTTTTCTCCGGCAATGTTCAGTACGTCGTCGATGGTTGAGTAAATCGACCGAGACGGGCGATGGAATTTGATAGGCGCGTGTCGATATTAAACTAGCGCTCGTCAAATAGATCAAACACAATTAAAAATTGAATTTTCACCGCGCGTCGCTCCGAAGGCGAATCGCTCAATTCGGTTATTTTGTTTCATCCCTGTCCGTCGTCGCTTTTTGTCGGCCCGCGCTTCGAAATAAAAAAAAAAGAAAGGAAATCGCAACGCAGAGAGTCGGACAGGTTTTATTATTTAATCGAATTCGTCGCCCCGTGTTGCGGGATGCATTTGGCAGGCGAACGCGGAAAATCGCGAGCTCTCTTCTTCCTCACCGCTTCCGTTTCCTTCTCTGTTTCACTGTTCTTTTCACGTGTGTCACCCGCGCCAGTAACTAGTTTTGCAGTTCTGTGTCACGCGATGAATTTGATTGAAAAATTAAAAAAATCCAGTGCTCTTAACTATGCACACTGGATTATCGTATATCATGCATGAATTTTAAAAACGTGAACAATTTTTTAAACAACGGTTCAACCTGTTCAAAGAATTTTTTATTTCAATTGAATCTCGTTTCGCATTAAAAAAAATTAAAAGGATGGTAGTGTCTTTAATTGAACAAGAATGATGAGAGGCAATTCTAATACCTATGATAGTAATTGTATTTTTTAATCGTTCATACGATGTTCAGGAAATTGTATTTCGCAACTCTCTTTAGTGCCCAAGTTCCAGAGTCAGATCTGGATATCCTTTGAAGCGCGATTATCTTATAGCAGAATTTCTATCAGTCAGCCGGTCTCCTTCGAGAGTTACGGTTAACTAGAATATCGAGTCGACGATGGTAATTCGATCAGAGAAGTTCGCTGCGAATCGTCTTAACCAATACATACCTCTGTATAGCACAATGCATGCACCTGCGAAGTGGGTGTGATCGAAGGAGATGTATTAGCACAAGATTCGCTCAGAGTTGATAACTATTCAGACTGAAGAACGCTACTATAAACATTAAAGAACCACTAGTCAGCGGATTTTTATGCATTTATAGAAAAATTGAGTGTTAACAAAGATTAAAATAAAAAGAATTCATACATTGCAAATAATCAATATAAACGCATAAAACAGAGAATGTAAGTTATTAAATTTAGAGAATAAAAGATCGCTCTAATTGAATTATATTTTATTACAGACAAGCTTACAAAGGTTTATATAAAAATCTACAGTTTAATGACCAGAATTTAGTATTTGCAGTTGAAGAAGAAAGTCGATATAGTTTAATGGCAAAATTTGCGGTAATTAATTAGCTTATGCGACATTGCTTTTGAAACTTCGCATCATACTTCGCTTTTGAAACTTCTAAGAAAATAACTCTAAACTACGTTGGACAATTTTGTGTTTAAAGTTATTTCGACCTTTCTCCAAGTTAGAATGGATTCTACAATATAGATTACTTAGTGACGTAAGTCAAGTTTCAAACTTAGGTAGTTAAAACAAAAATTATTCTACAGTTCTGAGGATAGTAATAAGACTATTCCAAGAAGCAAGCATATTATTAATACGTATTAGAAGATCCTAAGTCATTTTGTTACATTTAAATGTTGAAAAAATAGGAACAGGCATTATAAGGAAGGGAACATTAAACGAGTGGCAGAAGTTTTGAAATCGGGAAGCTTCACAAATGAGAGGTGCCGCACTTTGCCGTTTTAAATTCCAAAGAAAAGTTAGGCGATCGTGATTGTTTGTGTCCAGGGCTCGAAGTTCGTTCGATGGAGTTCGGACGTTTCGTCCCGCGGGGGAAACGAATGGAAAAAGGTTTTACAGCATTGCCCTCGCGAGCGCCGCGGTAAAGTGGCTACCACGGAAAAATTCGCAACGGAAATTGGAAGGCGGGGAGCTCTTTGATTGCGTTGCGTCGCTAGCATGAAACTATCCGAGCCAATTCGTGAACGTAATTTTTGGGGCGCCAGTTCCGCGATGAAATTCCAGTCGCCTCGCAACCGTTTCTTTGCCGTGTTCTTGAAAAGTTTTTAAAAAAACTCTAGCGTAACTAATATCACGCAGGGCTTTAATAAGAAGGGTACGAAGAAACCTTAATAAGTATTCATGAGATAAAGAAGGTAAGATGGGATTCAATGAGAACGTAGTACAATGGACATTTTCGATATAATCTCGCTCGGCTGAAAGGAAATATGAATAACGAGCTTCGACTGCTTTCTTTTACTGAAAATCGAGATAAGAAGTCCGGGTATACATACACAACGGCCTAATCAGAAAACATTTGATCTTCCTTGGAGGAAAAACTTTCACGAGCCAAACAACTCGGCGTTCCTTCCGGCTTGTTCTCGATTTAAATTAGAGCGGGTAGCCTTCATTTTGACGCGTCTGAAAAAACAAACCTTTACTTTTTTAGTCCGTCTTTGAAGTTGTTAAAACACTCCCGAATTCACTGACAGCATCCCGACTTCAGGCGAGGAGAACGTATAAACTTGCGGTACTTTTTCAACTTTTCTAATAACATCCGCTGATGGCGAGATTCTCACCACCCTCGGTGGCTAATAAATCATCTAATAATAGACATTATTATGCCTGGTTTTTAATCTTTTTCCAACGAACAAGATTTAGGTAAATTGATCTTTGTAATAAGAAAATTTCGTATAAATATTTCACACTGTTTAAGGAAGACAAATTTAGAAGAAAATTGTAATATTTTAATGAAAAACGATGATGATGGTAAAACAGCACGTATCGTACTAAATTGCGTAATCACGGTCTCACGGATATTTAACTTCCAAGGGAAATTTTATCCATCGACGAGTGGCTGCAGCCTCGACTCACACACTGCCATTTTGCTCGAAAGTGAAGTGGACTGCAATTTTCTGTAGCATAAGATCGCAATGATTGCAATATTTGATTATTATAGATATAAATATAATTATGCAATTACTTTTGCATGATTTCACGTCTTGTTAGTGATAATTACACGTCTGATTAGGCATTACAATTGCTGATCGGCCGAAATTTGTCAGCAACGTCTGCGGTATAGCAGTTGTCCCTCGCAGACGTGTCCGTCTGTTCCAGTTTGTACATCGTCGTCACGACACTCGTGTCTAGTCGACTTCATTAATTAATCGGTGTAATTAGAGTAGAAGAAGAATCGTGTCGGTTTTCGATGTCCATGATTTAATCACGCTTAATGGAGGTTTAATCCAGGCGTTTTGGAACCGAGATCTATGGATGTTTGCTGGACTTTGCGTGTATAAGGAATGTCGTGAGTTTCATGGTAGTTTCATAATCGACTTTGGTTGGATACTACCGGTGCCTCGTAAGTTGCAAGTCTTGCCGGAAGGATACATTAAAGATGAAACTGAAGTTTTGAACAGGTGTCAGAGAATTTTAGACGCTATGGAGCAAACAGGCTTCGTCTCTTAATCAATTATGGTATAACTTTCTTAAGATTTTACATAAAGATCGTGATCGTTGTTAACAATGGAGGCTATCTCGGGTTGGTGTGAACTGTTTTAAAATATGTTAAAAGGCTGGGCGACGATTCCGAATCGACATGAAGTTTAAAAAGTACTGAGGAACTTTTCTCTTAATTAAACGCTGGCCGAAACGCGCCACGGAATTTCATTAACATTCTGACCAACGTAAAGAGAGGAAATTAAACGGCACGTCAATAGAAATTTTAATATAGGATGAAGGTCTAAGAGAAATAATGCACATTTAATTACCTTTTTTTTAATTAAATAAGAAAAATACTTTAGACGAAAATGAGAGAATGCATAATAAGTATATTTAATTCTTACTATACATATAAAACACTAAACATATATTAACAAATTGCTTGAATTCTTTCAGATATTTTCTTTAATTATAATATAGGAAAAACGCATCGGTCACAAACGAGGCTTTTATATAGTTAGATCGTAAAATGAAGAACAACATTTACACAGTAAGGGTTAATTTAATTTCGAATGGAAACCAGTGGTAACAGATTTAATATCCTCATTTTCTATTACATATAACAAACTCTTTAAGAATTTCTGTGGATCAGCTGCGAGAATAGATAAGATCCAGCCTATTATAGTTGAGAGTCCTCGTAAAGTCGATCTTGTAACGATCGTGGCAGTTTCATAGGGATAGGACTTAATTGTCACAACCGACGGTGGAAAGGTGTTCAAATCTCCGCCGGGGAACAAAGCTGCGCGAAGTTAATGGATACCGACTTTTACGAGGCCTTCCTCCAAAGCTCTAAAACGTGAACGATTTGATCGTAAGAGTTTTAACGCGTCTATTTTACTGTTTCTTCTTGGCCAGAACGAAGATGAACAACGAGATGGAGCAGATCCCTGAAGGCTGAGAGAGTCGAGCGGATCCTCGATATGACCGGGTGGAGAATGCTAAAGCCGACCGCGTCGGCGCTCGGCGTCATCGCAATTGTCTTCGTTCTGATTACTGCCACGCTGTCAGGTGAATATTACGCTCTTTTTTACCTATCTCTATCTTTACTAGGAGAGTTTTACATTTTTTTCTTATTTTACAATATTTTAGACAAGTAGAATTTCAATTTTTATATTATTAAAGAATGAAATCTAAGTAGAAATTTCTAACTTTTTTTAAATATTATATCAGTACAAAAGTTCGTGCAGAATTTATAAGGGCGGTCAGATCTGATCGTACTTCGACATAAATGTTTGTTTTAGCATTATGGTATGTTACAAACCTATCGAAAGATAGTACCCTCATAAATTTCAGGCACCATTGATTTAGGTTGATTTGCGCATGACACTGGCTTCTCGATATGAAGAAAGAAAATTTATTTTTGCTATGTTATGTTATACGACTTTCGCAAGGGCCTGAATGTTGGAATTGTGACAAAAAACTGTATTCATACATTTGGACTTTGCTTCTATTCTGCAAGAGGTTAAAAAATGATTTGTTCGGTCCAAAATGGTGATTTCCATTTGCATGATCAACTTCTATCTTCCATTTCTTACGAAAGAGGAATCCATCTACTTGTAAAAAAAATGATAGAGTACAGAGATGAGTACAGCAAAAGTTTTTACTAAATGTAGCGTTCGTATTTTATTTAAAATCAAGTAGAAACTTTTAGACTGATTACATGTTATAATGTGTACTTCGCTTCTGATGTTCATTTGTAACACTCAATAATTTTAATGAAATTTGAAACTTGTTTGAATCAGAATTTTATCACTTCAACGTTAGATATAAGGTCTTATACTGGTTTTTTTCTTCACCGAATTCGCGCAACGAACTTGATTATTTACTCCGGTCGCACGTATCGCGACGTAAGCGATTCCGTATAAATGCTTTGACCGTTTATCGTGCTCGATCGATCGAACGAGAAAAAGCCCACCCACGCCTACACACGTACATGTAACACGAGGAGAGATCACAGTTCGTCGCTTTATATGACGCGGCAACTCGGCACGCCGCATCGGCCGGAAATAATTTCTGAAATTCGTTTATGCGCAAACAACCCGGCTGGCGAAGATCAATTGTGTTCTACGCTCGAAAAATGGAACAGTGTGTTAGTATTTCGGTTAGTTCACTCGCAAATTATATTTGAATTGTCGTTTTTTTTATTTAAAGGGTAACACAATTGTATCCGTGGTAAAAAAAATAGAATTTTTATTTTTATTATTATTAAAAAATCTTTATACTCTTAAAAATAATATACAAATAATCAGAGACTTCAATATTAATATTATTTTTAGTTTTCGTATTAGTCGAAAAATATGCTACATCTTAAAATACATATTTATGAAAATGATTATGCAGTGCAGTAATTGAAACGATTCAGAAAATACTTTTTGGTTTTTCGTTATAAGTTTAACTAAAGCTGAGTACTCTTACACACTGTTTTGTCCTGAATTTTGACACAGTCACCAAAAATCTACCATTCCAAAAAAGTTATAAACCTTTTTTTCTTATACTTTAAAATATGTATCTAAAAATGTTGCAAAACAGATTATTTTGCTGAAAAAGGTCTTAAAAAATGTCTAAAGTTTAAAGAGACACACCTTAAACAAATAGTATTCTTCCATGTCTCTCATTGTCCGCCAGTGTCCCAAGACACAGGCTATGCGTTCAAGGGTGCGATTTTTCTTATTTTTGAAGCTTCCGGTTTTACCCTGACTCCACTTTCGACCCTAAATCCACCGCTCCTCCACGCGCAACTGTTTTAAACTCTCGGAACTGAACTTCTCCGACGAGTCTACGAGTCTCCAATATCCTCCATTCAACTCCTATCTCGCGTTCTCCAGCGATTTACTGTTCGCAACTTCCGGCCAGCTCGCAGTACAATCGAATTGCGGCTGCTTCTCGAGCAAACAGTTTCGCAACGCGGTTCTATAAACATTTTCTCCGCGTGAAAATGAGACAGAGAGAAAAAAACCTCGGGCAACGCGCTGCGAAAAGAGAAAGTTTATTAGCCAGCGAGAGGACAAAAATAATCCACGAAATACACTCATGAACACGAGCCACAAATCCGCAGTATCACGGACAAATTATGATCGACGAGCGCCGGTTCCACAATTAAGCGAAGTTACGTGACTGATTGCTCGTACCTCGCTAGGTAATTACGACGAATTAGCGCAACTTTTTCTCGTCGTTCATCGCTTCTTTCGCTGACGCCTTTTTGCACGAAGCTTAATCCACGGCGTTGTTATAGGAATTGCACGAGTAACGCGAGTTCTTCACATGGATTCTTGGCATTACGTTGGTGCATATGAAACCATTATAAAAACAATTAAGAATTCATTATCAAAAACAAGAAGCATTAAAGTCTATCGTTCCATGATTCATTCGTAACAGTGTACATTTTTCACTAGAAGATTATAATTTATAAAACAAGACGTACTAATTTAACCCTTTGAGTCACGAATTTTTCTTACGAATCTGACATCAGGGTTTCAAAGTTTAAAATCCCGGATTGAAAATTACTTCATTTAGTTTATTATAGAAAAGAATTCAGGTTTAAATGCCCAAAATGATGAAAATAATAATTTGGAAAAGATGGAACTGCAGGACCTCCACTGTGGCTCGAAGGATTTTAATACTTCATGCTACATGTTACCTTAGATGAATTTGCGAACAGTAGTTAGTCTCGTAAATGATCATATTATTCCTTTATGTAAAGGAAAGAAGATCTTTTTTCACAGTCCTTGATCCACGACAGTGGTGTAGAAATTGCATCAGCAACACTGCGTTCCACGCGTGGATTCTTAGCACTTTAAGTTAACTTGTTATTTTAAAAGAATTTGAGGAGACAGTCACGAAATCTCTTAAACGATCACGTTGTTCTTTCATGTAAAACAACGAGGGCGAACAACAACAACGTAGATCTTCTGCAGTGGTGAAACTTTAAAATGAAATTCCCGAGATAGGGTGGGGCGATATTTTTCCGAGGGATGGGTATGGCAAGGCTAGGCCGGGAACAAAGAAATTAGATGGTAGCATTGTTACCGCGGTCGGCAGCGTCTGGAATTTTTCCGGCCTCGCTGTTTCGTTCCGGTGGCGCAGACCATTGCAACGGGACCGTGTCACGAAAAGAATGCGACGAAATTTTAATCCGCGTTATAATTCCTACGGTAAATGCCGCGGCTTTCGTTGGAACGTATGGAAAGTATGCGTGATAAGACGAACTGCTCCCAGCCTCTTTTTGCGGTAACCAGAAGAACGATAAGATTCGTTGATTTAAAAAAAATGTGACCTACTTTCAGGTGGAGATGTCTGTTTGTACGTAATTAGCATCTTCGTAATCATATAATGCATTATAATATATCATAAAAAAATATGTACATATTATATTTAGAAATAGAATGTAAATTATATGTTAGAAAAAGAAATGGAAATCTTAACTCATCAAAAGGAAAGAGAGGAAAAAAATATTATAATCCTTCTACAATAAAATTTATTTAAGAAAATATGAAGAATGTGTACAATAAAGTAGTACAAACGAGAATAGTCAGACATCTAAAGAAATTCATTTCACATTGATTCTTAAAAGGATATCTTTGATCAATAATATCTTGAAAAACACGCATGTCCTTGTAAATTTATTCGACCAACCCTACGTTTTTCCTTCAATTCTAAACGTATAGAGACGTGGATATCACAGTTTTCATTAACTTTATATCAGCGAGAGGTACAGATGAAACATGGGGGTGGAACAAAACACAAGTTTGAAGGGAACAAATCGCCGGTACGTGCTCTTTCGGCGAAGTAACAAAAAAGGAGTCGATACTCGAGATACCTGAGGTAGCGTACAACTATAGAAAACGAGTTCAGGGAGAAATACGTATACACATCCGCGAAATATCCGTTTCGACGTAAAATTACAAATGACACGTATCTCTCTTTGGAAAGTCTTTCAGAAAAGTACAGGGAGCACCCGATATTATCTGCCTACCCCTCTTCGTTCTTTGTTATCCACGCTCGAAGTCGCGCCTACATATTCATGGAACGCAAAAACCAGTTCGGCTTTCTGAGTGCTATATGATAAAACGTCACTTTATCAAGAGAACTAAAAGATGCATCGATAGCTGATGTAGAACGAGCATTTCTAACGGAGTATCGGAAGAGGTAGAAAAAATCACGGGCTATAAATAGGAGAAATTCCAATGTTCGCCGGGACCTGTACGTTTTTGGACAGAGCTTCGCGATCGATGAACGTGAAAAGCTCATCGTTGTCCATTATCATTAAAACAAAAACTCGAAATCGGTTTTCCAGGTCACGTTCGCAAATAAATACAATGAAGCTAAAAATTCTTTTGATAATCTAAAATCGACATTATTGCATGACCCAGAAAATTTCAAAGAACATAATCAATTTCAATCACTAGCGACTGGACCATGGACTTTATGCATTTATAGAAAAATCGAATTTGCATGAGATGTAACGAATGCTTATAAAAATAAAAAGATGAGTGCACATTATGATGGCACCATGTACGTTTTATTTTGCATAAAAGTCCGCGGTCTAGTGGCGCACTTATCTTCTCGTTCTTTTGTTTCACGAGAAATCAACGATATCTTTTTTCCCTGCCGCAGAGGCGGACAGCGGCACCATCGAGTCCAGTATCAATCATCCTGAAGTGGATGAAGAGGACCAACATGTCCAAGAGGAAGTGAGGGCCGCGAACCAGTCCGTCGCTGACGATCCGATCCCTTTAACGGTTCGTACACACGTCGCCAACGATACTGCCAACGAAATTCCAGTGACTAGGGACTCTCAGTTCGTCCCTACGGGTCTTGAAAACTCGAACGACTCGCGTACGAATGTCGTCGAACCGCAGAGAGATCAAAGTGGACAGTCGTACGTCGCGACAGCGACGTCGAACGATGTTCGCGAACCGGAGGACGATCCCGCGGGATCGGAACCGAGGCCGGTGGAGCGCAACAATCCTGGGAACAAGACGCAACACGCGACCTGGGATTTCGGGGTTTCAACCAAACCGAATCGTGCGGAAATCGTGTCAAGCACCGATTCTTGGAACGTCCGGTTGCCCAATCCAAGGAACCTAGACCAATTGGATGGCATCCAAGTGGGCGAGGATCTGTCGAACGTGGTGGAACACGAAGGATCGGTTACCAGCGTGGACAAGTCTCGACGGAAGGACACGGTTCGGTTCACAACCGCGTCGATCCGCGAGATGATCGCTACGGAGTTAAGGCCGCTTGAGCAGAAAAATGTGGACGACATCAAGGCGATCTCGTTCCAAGTACCAGTGGTCGAGACGGAAGAAGCTGTGGCTGATACTAAGCGTCAGCAGGATAACGAACGGGCGAGGATCGTCGCGGATCCGAAGAAGGATAATTCCAGATCGATGAACAATCTCTTGGTGACTGGCGGCAAGTCCACAAAGGCGTTTTACGAGATAAAACCGTCTATTAAAACGGAGGTGGAACCGGATCACTCGGGCAGTACCTTGAAACCTCTGCAGGGGAGGAAGTTCGTATTGCCAAGCGTGGACAGTGCTCTGGGCAAATACGGGCCTTATTTCGAGGATGGTGATGAGGAGATGAATTTCACAGCCAGAATAGGCAGCACCATGCTGCTTGACTGCAAAATCGGCATGCTGGGAGACAAAGAGGTAATTATACCTAATAAATGTAATACCTATTAACTAATTAAATCCAGAAATGTTAGTTCTCCTATTCTTTGATAGGACGCGATGATTTGAAATTGTAATTTTCCTAAAAGATATCAAAATTGTTTTATTTATCATATGTTGATATTCACTGAACCAGTACTTGGGTAAATGAGAGAGAGAAATAAAACTCTTGTTTCAATATCTACATAGTATACATTTCCGCGTGCGAAACAAGAGATTCAATCACGCATTCGCATTTCTCCTTTCATCGGAGCATTAAAAAAGAAAGAAATAAAGAGAGCAATGTATCGCTTTGTCACGGTGAAAGTTTATCTGCTTTCGCGTTCCTCACTGTCAGCGCCCTTTGGACTGCCTTTATTATTCGGTCGAGTCGGTGACTGTGATGCAAGTTGGAAAATAGGCACGATGTCATGATGAAAAACCGAGCTTGCGAACGGTCTTGTTATATTTTTATGATCTCCGTGTCGCGCAATAAAAAAGGATCCACGATGATAAAGCGAGGACAGGAGAGTAAAGGGAGGATTCGGATCGATTTCTCCTGTTCTCTCCTTCGCTTCAGGCTAGATTTCTCTTTCGAAACTCGATGCAGTGGTTGCACCCGATTATAAAAAGGGTATGACAAGTGGACCACGAAAAAAGATTGGAAAATGAAAAGCGACCGTTTCATTTATTACATTTTATCAATCATTGTTTCGTTTATTTTTTTCCTCCGTTCCATTAATGTTTTTTAGCAAATAAAATGGAGGAAATGGAATGTATACAGCATAACGATGATGGATAGCGTGTTACGGTCCTCTTCCGCTTCGGATTTAAATTAGACCGTATTGAGATTGATGCAAACATACTGAAAAGCACGTAGTAATCGAAGATTGAACTGACTTGTTGTCTTACGAGGACGATTTTTTGTTTGCGTATCGTAAAGTGCACGTATTCTGAAAAGAGAAATATGTTTCCTTTACTTTAGAGATTGATCTGGCTCGACTAGCCTGAAGCTTTCGAACGGTTCCAGAATACATTTAAAAAATTCGAATACCTTCACAGTTTTTTAGCAAAACCATTGAAATATTGATCACGAATATCTTTAAGAGCGTTCTTGACCTCGCTAATTAATTGTATACTCAGAACTAACGCTCCGGATTTCTTATGAAATTAAATGAAAGCGCGTTTGGCGAATTGGAAAATAGATCTAAAACCGCAAATGATTACAATTGCAAACACGATTCGTTATCGTTCGCGACGGGCTGTAGCCACCAAGTCGACGAACTTTTCGCATCGTAATCAGCTGAGGGAGAAGTCGGACAAGAAAGGACGGGCGGGAGGCAGATAGATAAAGTAAACCGGGAGACGGGGACGGAGAAACGGTCGCTTGGGATTCCAGATGGATTCATATTCCACAGAATACGTAATGCGAAACCGATTCTGAGCGGCGATCGTGGGCCGAGTAACGTGAAAGAAGCGTCGCGTTGCCGCCGTCGATATCTTAAAAGAATATCAACCGAGTTCATGCGACATTCGAGCCAGCGCGAATTTAATCGAGATGGCCCGGTGCATCTCTTATTTCAACAAAAATTCCGTGGAGATTGAATAGGTTTTTAATAAGCAGATTCCGGATATTTATGCACGATAAATATGTGAGATGCGTGCAACGTCTATGCACAAATAATAGCAAAACATAAAAATTTGCAAATATTTATGAAATATTTTAGATATTAAATTTTAACAATATATTTTGCAATTATCGTGATACGAATTATATTTTACAAGCATTCTTTCCATAGTTGACGATGTCATTAACTTCCCCGCTTATCGTGAATTCGCTAACAAAAGTTTCTTTATTTCCTCTTTAAAAAGGAATGTGCACTGTTCCATGTCGATTCTCGTCTGGAAATCCACCGGGACACCGCGTTGTTGATACCGCGAAGCTTATTGTGCGTTCGGAAGCGTTGTTCGAGGCAGTTTGCAGTCGATTAATTGACAAATCCCTACCGGATTTGCATAAAATTGTTGCCTCGTTTTAATACTGTATCATTTTCCCGCGGGCGTATCGGTTCGCGACGGATTACCGAATAATACCTACGTTATACGTTTGGCGGAACACGTTGCCGCGATGTCAACGCGAAGCGTTGTTGTATGATCGATTAGCAATGCACAATCGATGAAATTATATCGCTTCGCGTAGGAGAATAGCAGAATTGGATAGTCAGCAATATTGTTGTACAGTAAATAACATACTCTTAGGTGTGTGCAATATTTCATTCATATCGTCATCTCTGAATTGACTTATTTGAATTGGGGTTCAAACATTTGAGTTTGCATATTATGTCAGTAAGTTAATTTGCCTTCTATCAGTGCGGACAATTAAATTGCTTCCGATATTCCTTTATCTTGACATTCGTCACGTACAATATGAAACAGAGTTTCGGTGGGCGAGAAAAAGATGGTTTGGTCGTGTTACGGTAGATTCGTCGACAGGGCAGAGCGAGGCTTGTAAGCTCGTCTTTTCCAAACGCTTAGCGAGAAATTGCACGACGCGAGGGGGACGAGACGGAGGCAGCATTCATTCGCAAGGATTCAGACTCTCAGGAGTGGGGCTCTCCCCCGGTTCCTTGTCGCGAAATTATTAACTTTTCGCGAGATTCCCTTTAATTCCGGCGGGTCGCTTCTGCCAGAAACAATGCCGATGCCTCTCTTTCTCGTTCTCCTCGTGGGAAACCCCGGGCTCTATTCTCGTCCGAAGAAATCCGTGATTTATGAGGCAATAACGAAGGATATTTCACTGCGTTGCGATTCAGGTGACGTGGCACCATCAAGCAAGCAAGGACTCGTTTCGATTACTCACCGTCGGCAGGACCGTGTACAGCGTGGATCAGAGGATCAGCTTGATGTTCCGGTAAGTGAAATTGCCGAAATACGCCGGATGTTGAGATAAACTGATGATTAAGCGAATGCGAAACACAATAATGTCGATGAATATATTAGACAGCTAATTAATTTTCTAATTAACGCTCGAGTGATTAATTCAAATTCTGTCATATCATTCTTACTATGAACAAGAGAATTATCAAACCCTTCGTAAATGATGGATTTTTAATGAAGAAATGCATATATACTGAAAAAATTAGTGGTACCAGTGTTAAATTAATATAAAATTGTCGGAGGAATTTACAAAATTTAGTTTTAGCATTTCTGTTGATCCTCTATGTTTATAAAACAGTACAAATTCGTTCGGATTTTCGTTTTATGCGCCACGTAAAAGTCAGATACAGGCCCAAGTGCCGTGACGATGCAAATATACATGAAATCGTGGTTCTCTTGTTTCGTTTAACAGATATCCGAGCAATTGGAGGTTACAGATCCAGTACGCAACCCCACGAGATTCCGGTTTATACAAGTGCCAAGTAGCGACGCATCCGCCGCTGGTTAAAACGATTAACGTTGTCGTCACGGGTAAGCGATTCCTTTGTAAACGGTATCATGATCAGCGATTGTTTGGCTATTGAATTACCTGTGGCCAAACCTCGCCTTGGCAAAAAAACACATTTTGTTTTTTAATTTTTTTGTATAATCTGATAGTAGTTGACGAACAGGATTCTGGTGATCAGTTTTAACTCCAAACGAAATAGCAATTCACGTATTTAAATGTACCTAGTTGTACTTGTTGCATCGTATTTGATTCGTAATACTTGGAGTATGTGTATTTATTTAAACACTTCTATTATTTAATGAGTTATTAACACGTTACGCGCAGAGTCAATTTTACTGAGCTTCTCGTTCACGCAGCGCGGCGGGTATTGGCCACTCGACAAGTATTATGTTCCACAGTATAAAACATATATCGCAGTAACGATTTTATTTCATTTACCGGTTGGTCTACAGTAATGTACAGCAAAAACATTTGGACATAAGACAGCTGGAAATTTGACCAAAAAAGTCGTCACTTTCTGTAATACTTGTAAAATCAAATCACGTATTTGCTTAGAATGTTTGAATAAATTCATTAAAACTACATTATATATTTCTTAACTTTGATACTGCCAGTTCCTGGAACCAGAAAAAGGAAAAGTTCACTGTTGCTTCCCAGGGACCGACGACACGCCGCCTGAACGAGAAGTTTACTGTCAGTCCCCAGAGACTAACGCCGCGCTTAACGTGTTAATAGACTCCTATTTGTTGCTTGAATATTATTTACGATTCTCACTTTCAACTTCTCAACCGATGTAAGGATTTAAATACAATGCGTACGCGTAAAGTACTTAATAAATGTCCTAATCCATCCTTGGTGCACCAAGAGACGTAACCAGAAGATAACATAGTCAACAAGACCACGTGAACCGAATAAATAGAATTCCAGCTTGTAAAGCGAGATGGATGGAAGCACTCTCCTCTCATCTCGTTTCCACGGTCCATCGAGTAGGGTTGCAACGCGGAAAATCCTATTGGGCGTTAGGAGAGGGGGGTAAGGCTTGACCGAGTCCAAAACTAAGGGCGACATTCGAGAACTAAGAAAGGGAGGTCGCAGGAAACACGAGCGACTGGTGCAAAGGGTTACCAGCGTGCGTCTCGCGTTTCCCAATCCCCTTATGTCGCCGATTCGGGTGCAATGGAAACCCGCATTTCGTCGACTAAAGCGCCTCGTGGCCGGTAATCTGATCTGATCCGAGGGTGGGCCAGCCGGTGAACAAAAGCGAGAGCGAAGTAGGGCAGAACAAACCCGGATAGACTGACATTGCTACTCTCTTCCCCATTTTCTATCTCGCTTCGAGCACCAGGTCCACGTCTCATGTTGCTCTCTCTCTCTCTCTCGTTGCCGTGAATCCCGACGGACCACGTCTTTTGCGAGACGCCGTGCCACTGGAATTTCTTTGACCTCCTCCCTCTTTAAGAGGAACCCGAAAGGAAAGATTCGTCGTGGAGCTTCTGGTATCGATTCTCATCTCTGTTTGATATATTTTTGCAACAAATCTGCGAACTCGTTACGCAAGAAGTATCAAACAAGGGTGAAAATCAATAAGAGAAATTGGTCGTTATCTTAGTTACGATTAAGTTTCATTGGCAGACGATTTGTCGGAGGATGATTGATTGGAGTCTGAGAATTGGATGATGGTCTGACGAATGATTGATTGAACTACTTAATTCAGAAGGAACGCGTTCTCCTCCCAAGCGATTCTTCTTTTATCGTCCCGCAATTCGTTACTTCTACCTTGAATCTCGAATAATGATAAATATATCACTCATATCTATGAGTATTTTAACAGGTAAAAACGTTGAGACTACTTTTATTCATTCGTCATTATATAATTATGATTATACATATAATTTATTGTCAGATTCTTATGGTGACAAAAATTTATCATTTTTCCACCTATTCAAAATTTTCTATAAGAAATCGGAGAGAATCGAGCCAGGTGGGCGGCCACAGCGAATCAAATCTATCGATAGTGAAACAGGAAGCACAGTATGTTGCGATCGATGTCGACGAGGGTGCACTTTCCGTGTTCCCCGAAATTGCGTATTTGTCACGTTAGAACAGTAGTTACGGGGAAACGACTTCTGAAACGTGTTATGTGAACGAGCATGGCCACGACGGGAGCAGACGCATCGCGTTTGGTGATCGATCATCGATACGATTAATACGATGATTGATACGCGTTCATCGTAGCCCATTTGTTAGATGGCCGTGAGCTACGACAATATTTGTTACGCCCGTGCTACTACGCCTGTTTTAGATCAAGACTAGTAGTTAGGACATGTCAATTTATTAAATCCTTTATTACGAGCCTGTTTATCGAGAATTCGCAAAACGTGTTTTCCTTCAATATTTATCGGCCGCACTAGTCAAATTGTAGAAAAAATATGCTAATATGATTTGTGATGGTCCATTTGTCTGTTGTTTTAATTTTATGAGAAAAAGGCTCACAGCTCGTTTGTAACTAAATAAATAAATAAAAATTAATTGAATAGTGTTCGGTTTAGTGTTACGAATTTATGATAAACATTTTTATTGTTAACTGATAAGACTGCTTGGTTGGAAAGAACGGAATTCAAGTAATGAAATAAGGAAGCCACGATAATCGAGATTACAATGTTGTTCTTTTTTGTTCTTACTTTTTCTTAGCCATTTTTTAAAATGAACTGGATAAGGTATCAGTACAATAAAAAGATTCGGAGCAATTATACGAGAAGAGCGTAGGGAAATGACGCAGACCACATGAATGAAACACGACGTTCATCAATAACGCCAATGAATATTCAGTCCCCGTGAATCCTGGATTAAATTTATTTAAAATTGCATTTAATATTCATGAACGTCCGTGTCCCTGTTCGGTCATTGACAGTTCGTCATTGACTATCGATTTCTCAGCATCTTCAGCAAATTTACCTTTAGAAATCTCTCACGCGAGTCTCTTAACTCTGCTTCATTAACTCTTCATTCATGCGACTTCTTTCCAAGCCATTAACATACTTAACTCCTCTTTCTTGCATTGAAGTTCATGTGGCCTTTATTGCTGCTAAAAATTATATTCGATTTCATGAATAAAATTTTCAACATGTATTACAATTTGCCTGCAACCGTTCAAGAGAAAAATTGTTGCGTTTGCGAAAAAGAATTTAAAACCAGAGCAGTTGAACGGTTAGCATCTATCACAATTTAATTAAAGGGAACACGCTAACCCAGAAAGCTAGAAAGTATTACAGCGGGTTGCAAAGGACCTTGGACGCAAGCATAAAATCCCGTTCTACGTGCTATCGGCCGAAACGACCGGATTCTTCGAGGATGCCATTGTTTTCTCTCGTTTCGCGTGCCGTCAGAGTTCCTCGACGTAAATCCCGTTCTAATTAAAGGTGCCTCGAATTGCACCGTTCCGGCAACGAGACAGCTTTTAACCACGCCACTAACCGGCAGCGATCCACTCACAGGTAATGTTCGGACCGCGAGAACCTTGCGAAACTCGCTTTGTTCCGCAGCGAATAACGGAACGCTGACTTAGTTAGCTCGACGGAAGGGTAATCATGTTCGGTGGGGTCCAAAACCATTTTGTAAAGTGAGATCTTGAATAGTTCTGGAAAATTTCACCAGTTCGCATTTATGTTTAACAGAAGTCCCTCATTCATGCAAATCCCGTCAGCGGTAGAAAATTCGCGCCGGTGACGGTACGGGAGAATAAATTGGCGAAGGATGTTCAATCTCTGCGTAGGCTCTCATCCGATTATTAAAATTCTAGGCTCGATAACGATTCTCCAGAGGGTTCGCGATGGAGGAAGGAAAAAGAGTAATGTAGATTCAATCCGGACAACGTTGCGCAAGGGTATCCAACGGGTATAGAGAATCGTCGGGGCTTAATATTTCAGGGAACGCAAGCGGAGCAATTGGCAAAACTGAAAGAAAAGCGAGGGTATCTTGGAAGCGGCGCCATACGGAATCGCGGAATCCAATTTAAATAATACTCGCCTTCTTTCTCTTACGAGTTCTGACGTCCCCCTCGGGAAAGCATCCGCTTGAATTCTCTCGTGCGTCCTATCTCCTCCCCATCGTCGCGTTCACAACCGTTCGTCACAAAAAGCTTGAAAAAATAATCCACCGGAAGAAATTTTCGTTTCGCTCGTCGCCGCAATCCTGTCGGCTCCGTTTCGCTGGATTAAATTTTTCATTGAATTCCGCTCGCGTCCGCTCGAACCCAGCTTTAGATATCTGACAGCACTCTGCAAACCGAGTCTTCACCTAAGAAAATATGGTTGCTATTATATGATAAGTAAACTGCGAATGTTATGCATTTATAAGAAGTATGACAAAAATCGACAATCAGTATAAGTTTTCACACAAACAAACGGACGACTGATCGGCAGGCAAGTAAGCAGGCAGACAGACTTTTGCCGCAATGATAAGTGTAATCAGGTAATGAAAAAATTATAGTTAAAGACACGTCCTATACAGTCTGTGTACGCTGAACGATTGATTTAACCAATCGAATCTAATAATAAGAAAATAATATTATTTAAAAGAACCAATTCAACTGAAGACATGATTACACAATATCTTGGATAAACAACGTATACGACTGACATCATAATAAGCTTTGGCCACCACTATTATAGAGATTTTCCAGTAGTGGTTGACACCAATGTCGACGAAATCCGCTTCCAGTTCGGAGTTTACAGATTTGTCTGGCTTCGAGTGCAGTCGAAACGACGCCGTTTTACGTTTTCGCGTAGACTTACCGCGCCACCGGATCTGTCACGTTCGATATTCCTTGCTAACGCGGAGCTGCATATAAATTGAAAACTTAAGGCAGGAGTACGGGATATTGTGCAAGATTGATCGGCCTGTTTTAGGACAAATCCCCCAGGGAAATACTTTTTAATTCGCTGTTGGATATAGCTAGCTGTTGATTGATTTAATTCCTGGAAATAGTCGATCCAGAGTTCTGGTTTCACAAAGACATCGGGCGAAAACTGTGTGTGACACATTAACTATAGATTGTACTCGATACGTCCCGTCTGATCAATAGTTGACGCGTTCTACTCGATTGTGCCGAAAATGCCAATGACTAATTTATTCTACTTGACATCGTAAATATTTGCCATCTTGTTAAAATGGAAATTAAGCAAAATTGTTCTTTTTTTGTATTAAATGCAACTTTACACTGAAAACTTCTGGCCACTGTGTTCACCGACACGCTTCCTTCGCGTCAGCGATTAAGTCGAAACTGTCGTTCCGCATGTTAGGAATTGTTACGACTTGGCGAACACAGCTAGTTGGAATTGTTCCTCGATGGTAAATGTTTCAAGGGCTGTTCCGTGTGCGGTGAATCACGATCTTCGTGAAACATGGACTCTTGTAGTTTAAGATTGTTGCGAGGCAATAAATATTGAAAGGAAAAGGAAATACATTTTACAACAAGTATAATTTATAATATTTTCTGTTCAATGTAATACTAAACAAATTTAAATCGATGATTGTATAATTTCATTAAAGAGTCAGTGCTCTTAAATTATAAATTTGCTGATAAAAACAAGTTTACTGTTTTTGTTATGCACGCTTAATTATGTTCAATTAAAACGATGAAAACATTTTAATATGTAAATGCAAATTCGCAGATGTTTGATTATACATATAAAACAGAATCTAAACTAAAATAGGTTTAAAAATGTTCCCTGTTGAATATATATTTCAAATTCTCATTGCAAATCATTTGAATGTTTTCGTACAACCAGAAATCTGTACTCTAGTAAATTTCGAGTAGCATATAATGCTACGTAGCAAGCTTTCGCAAAACTTATCGCTACATAAACCGGGATAAAAAGTTTTGTTCAAACAAGATATATCCCGTTGCACCGAAAATACACGCTTGCCCGCGTGTAAACGGTCGAGGAGAGACGAACGAGGAGTGGATAGAACCTGGAAAGCGCTAAGGAATTTGCATAGCTGTCGACTTGAGAATCGCAGCTGGGTCGGCTCCGCTGAATCTTAATGGCGTCCTGGAAAAAGAGCCGTGTCCTGGGCGTCGAACGCTAAAATTCGTGACCACTACCAGCGAAAAAAACACTAGCAATTTTTGTTGATTAAATTAGCGTTACTGTGGATTCATATGAAAAATAAAACTTTTGTGATATCAATTTAAAAAATGAAATTGAAATCCACAGTCCAAATGTAAAACACATTTTTTAAACTAATTCCGTAAATATTTTATTCGTATAAAACTCCGCAGTTCACCAATAAAATTTATTGATATACTCCAATCTATTCCATGTTCAACTGGACTGGAAAACATGAAATGTACATAAAAATGCTTTAGTCGTAGTGGAACACAACATTTGAAATTGAGTCTGTTCGAGATAAAGGAGTTCGTTGTAACTATTAATATTGCACAAAGCGCATGGTGTACTGGTAACTGTTACCAAGCATTTACCCTGCCAGTCACGATCAACCCTCGACGTCAATTCTCGTGGAGGAGCGGAAACCTTGTGTAGTCGCAGTCCTCGTTCTCCTCGACCCTAATACGTATGAACAGTCACGTTCGAATACGTCCTATCTGTATCGCATTTGTCACCCACGGTGTTGGCTTCACCGAGGAGATAGTCGATCCCTGATAAATCTATCCGGTCGCGGACCATCCTGTTTCTGACAGGACTTCGAAAGTACAGGAGTAGCTTCGAACAGCGAGTTCTTGATAACCGTTTTCGTTAGCGATTGTCGCGTCAGCGTCTCATTAACGGGAGCACTTCTCGGAACGGATTTCGTAGCGAAATGCTTTAATTATACGATGTAAATTAGTACAGCTCCTTGAAACGATTCCTCCGTTTTACGACCGTTAATTATGAATACATTTCGCCCCGGGATGTAATTCTACGACCTCGCGTTGTAATCGTGCTCTTAACCGGAGCCTCTTTGAAAGTTTAATTCCGTGGTTGGAAAAAACGGGTTTTATCACCGCGCGTTATAATTTCGTGGAACAACGGGAATTGTCCGTCGTCGAGCTGTTCAACTTTAATATCTCCAGGCAACGACGAAATCTCCTTCGTCAAGCGTGTAAAATTGCGTCTTGACATGAGGGCACAGGCGAAATATACGAGTATATGTACCTTTCATCCGAGATAAGTAAGGAGAGTGTCGATGAGCCCATTTAAGTAACCGAGTGCCTCTAATGTTAGCGCGCATTAAAAGTACATAAGAATGTAATATGTGTAAGTCTTTTTCAGTACTCTTCTCAAAATACGTGTACGTTTCGTACGTTTGATGTTAGAAGCAGTCGTTTATGGTTATCAAAAACCGGCTCGCGTTAGATGGGCTCATTGACAATCTCTCTACTCATCTCTACTTTTTCCTTATACACTCTTATGTTCTACGTTCGATAAAAAATGAACGCCTCATAAAATAGGGGACAAAAAATATTGTACATTGATTGATGGGTCTACTCGTACACGTAGTTTATGATGAAGGTGTAAGCACGTGTATTATAGAAACGTGCTTTCTGGATTGCAGCGCCGGAGTTGACAATAACGGACGATTCCGGTCGGGTGGTGCCCAAGGAGAGACATCTAAAGGCGGGAAGTGCTCTGAAGCTCAGGTGCGAGGCCAGAGATATTAACGAGTCCTTAACGGAGTCCGTCGTTTGGACCAGGGGCGACGAGACGCTTACCGACGATGTTAGGTATATCGTAATTTCTTTCTTTAATTGTTTAATATTTACACATTTATGACAATAATTATTTAGTTATTTATCATTAATTGTATGACATCGTATCAATAACAAATAAATGGAATTTATAGTATTTGTGCTAAGTAAACAGTATGGGACGTTTATATTTCAGTGAAAACAGGACAATGGAGATACTGGCTGGCAGAGAAGTCCTCGTGATCGTCAGCACTCTGATCGTGGAGAAGGCCACTCCGAGGCACGCCGGGAACTATAGTTGCATGGTGCCGGGGAAGGCCAAGACCACCATCGCGGTCCACGTGCTCAACGGTGAGTTCATTTTCTTCTTTTTCTTATTTGTAAATTCGAAACGATTAGAAATCCGGCAACTTCTATAAAATTAATGATACATATAATTGATCATGGTTGCTCTCGGATATTAAAAATTATATTAGGTTGAGGCGTGTGACACGTCGCTGTTTCTAACGCTTAGATTTTCTAACTGAAAAGCGTCTATCCTGTCTTATCTCATCATCTATTATTGTAATTCAAATCAGAGATAGAATAGTTTGAAGAATATGAATAAGAATTATAGGTAGACTGCGGATTTTTATGTAATATAAAACATTTATGGTAAACAGTCTTTAGAAATGTGTTTTATGTGAACGGTTGTATCATGGAATGTTTAAAATAATTAGATTAATAACTTGAGTCCAACACGCGATGCGTTTATTCTACAGAAACATCTGTTACGTTTGAATAAAACGATATTTCGCATGCTTCGAGCTAATATACCACTGGAAATTATATTTCATTTCCTTACAACTGAAACAAAGCGTAGACTTTCAATTGAAAGTGACATCAGTGCCCCAATCAGGCTACGTTTAAAGCAAGTTAAGATAAATATGTTGAGTCTTCGTCAGCGATGTTGAACGTGAAACGACGTGTCTTGGAGAGGAACTAGTTGGTTAGATAAAAGTCTGTTCTTTATCCGGTAATGCGCTTACCAGATGTACCGAAAAGATCTCGTGGAATCAGCGTAGAAATCTAGGCTCGGAGAAAAGAGAAGGAAGAGCGGTTCTCGCAACATTATCCTTCGGAGGAGCGGCAGCCGAGTCGTTCGAGCAAGTCGCGTTGCACCGCAGTCGATTGAACCTATTTGAGGATGTCTAATCGTGCGTGTGCATCCGATCTCGGGACAAGATAAAGGGCGTTCTGTCTTCCAGCTTGAAATTTCGACGAAATCGCGACGCGATGAGGTCGCCCGGAAGCGACGTAAATCGACGGAGAAATCGTCCCTTCTTCGTTGATTGATGATGATTCCTTTTTCTGTCTCTCTTCTTAATTTATAAATACAATTGAATAATATGAATATTAATATTATATGTATGAAGATTATTGAAGAACTATAACTTATGATTGGAATGAACCTGCAGTCAATGAGAATATTTAATAAATACGTTCATAATTTAATAATCCGAAGAAGAGTAAATCACAAAATTTTTGTTCGGTCTTGGAAGATGTTCGTGCAAGAAACCGTTCATTGAAACACAACATTGAAACAAAATAATGAATCAAGGTTCGGATTTGTCAGAGCCAGTGAATTGCTAATTGATCGCGACTGGTTTGGAAGAAATCTGACCAACAGGGAATTAAATCGCAGCCCAGAATGACAATTAACACGAATTAATACTAATTGTCATTTGAACTGTCAGGCAGCTCCTCGCGGAGGAATTAACGACATTGTCCTGGCGCGGTTGCGTAGAAAAATTCATTAACTGAAATCGTGTAATCGTATACTAGAATGTTCGAGAAAGTGATAAAAAAAATACAATCTTTAGGAGAGATGAGAGTCGCGATTTATCACCCGCTTAGTTTCTCTTTTATTATACAATTAAGGAGCGAGTACTTCGTTATAAAGAACCTACAGTATCTTTTATCGCCATAATTCCCAACAGTGAACATCATCCATTTAAAATACTACTTTCATGCTGCTGCAGAAAGAAATGATGTTAGTGACCGGAACCGTACAAAGGCACGTTACTAAAGAATGATTCCCATTATCCGATACCGTTCATATAGAGAAAAGCATGTAAAAGCAGGAGGCCTCAGGAGGCCCCCCTATACTCTATTCTACTGACTACAACCCTGATTTCGCTCGTTTTTGAGCTGTCAGATCCGACAACTGTCTAAACGGTATCAGATAGTGGAAGTCCTCCTTAACCGAACTCCTACTTAGATAATTCGGTTTCATGACTTATCAAAATTGAAGGGAGTATAATAGAGGTCTTCTTTGAAAAAGCTAGCCAAAGATATACATCTACACACAAGGGTAGAAACATGAACAGGATTGAAGCAAAACCGCTGTCAAAGGTTCGCATATTCCTGCCGAGGAATAAGAAGTTGAAAATGAGGGAGAAGAAGGAAGTGACAATATGTTCCCTCGCATTGACAGAAGTCACGTGAACTTCATTCGGCATTGTATACGGGGACTCACGTTTTCAGGATGAAAAGAGCTGAAAGCCGCCGCGGAAGAGCGCTTTTTCGTCAGGGAATCCTTCCGCTTTTTAGAAAGTCGAAGAAGCGGGTGTGCGCGGCGCGGCGTGTCCTCGTTCGATTGTGCCCGATCGCAGACACAACAGACGCTTATGCTCCCTTTATCTCCTTACTCTCTTCTGGTTTTTCTCTCTGTCTTGCGAGAGATTCGCATCTCTGGGTTCCCTCTAGCCACTCTTTATTCGAAAAATTCCCGTTGCCGTTAGAGAGAAAGACAGACGTGATCCGGACTTCGGTTCCGGGGGATCCGCAGCGACCGAGCTCTCAATAACCAGCGTTTTCGTTGGAATTACAAATCGTTTCCGGCCACCAGAGCATAAATCGCGGTAGTAACCAAAGGCTAACGTAAGATTAATCTGCTCGTTAGACGGGTAATCCACGATGGAATTACGCCGACCCTTTCCACATCCCGCAGATCCTCTTTTGTGACTTTTTATGCAGCTTCCGCCGATTCTATGTAACGATTTCCTTTCTACTTGGTGACATTCGGTTCGTTTTTGCTTTTAGCACATGTAGCTGCTGAGGATTATGATAATTAGATTCAGATGTTTACTCAAGTGTAATAAGAACCGAATCACGAATTTATTTAGATTTTAAAAATACATTGCAATATATTATTAAATATTCCGCGAGCAGTTATTTTGTTTCGTCGATTATAGGGATTATATTTACCCGCGAAAGTGTTAATTACTCGAAACCTTGAACCACGTTCGTTTGATCTAAATCGATTACAAGACATACATAACAGAATCGAGTTAGCCAAGAGCAATTTCCATCTAAGTAAATGATTACTTCTCAAGTACGCTGGAAGTTATGATAGTTCGAAGATGATCCCCTACGATTAGACTGTCTACAAAGCACTGCTGAGACTCTAAGAGAGTCGACGATTATCTCAACTTCCAAGTGCCAATCTCGAAGCTGCTTGAGATATTAGTTCCCATCAGATACTACTCGACTCGTCATCCACAGCTTATATGCTCGCACAATATCGTAAAGAATACATGCTCGACATTAATCGCATTCTCTTTGTTCATTGATAAACGCAGTCTCTTTTTGCGATCTTCAACGTGTTTTGCGATAATATCTATTTGTCACCTGAAGGGAGATGATCTCTGCAACAAAGAGGGGTGAACAACTCTTGATGAACAACGGTGTATTATCTCTTCTCGCGCGAGATCGTGCAAGTTGTACACAAGTAGGCAGGTGAGCCCGCCAGGAACGAGACAATGGGTGAACCGTATTTAGGCGTGTCTATAATTTGCTGGATGTCAAACGCCGGAGCCGCGTAATTGCTCAAAGCGCTTAAGCTAATTTGCGCAATTAGAGAATTAGACCAATTTCCGTGCGCGCAACCACATAAGAAGATTAATTATCGGCCAACGGAAAATTGATCGTTCGAGTACGAAACAAGCGATGCTCGATTCTAAGATGGCACTCGTTTATGATCCTGTCTGTGCTTGAAATTAATTGGCATCAAACGTAACCGTTATCGCCAAAAGCAACGAACATTGGTAGTCTGCAATTTCATTGAATCGACTAAAATCGTGGAATTAACATTTTATTAAAAGTATAGGCAAAAATAATCTTAACCTCTGATAATTAATTAATTTAATATACATGTTGTGTACATCAGATGTTTTACCATGACTGAAATGCGTTGTCACTTTAAGTGATAAAGGACTATTGAAATTGACAGAAGATGGATATTGGAAACGGACTAGACTAGATTATCATGTATCGCATGTTGCTTTACTGTTATTGACTACGTCGATTGTTGAACTGACCTCGTCGTTCAATCGATCGGTATTCATGTCCGAACGCCATTCCAAAGATCATTAGCCTATCATTGTAACAGCCACTGTATTCTGCTCGCAAACGTATGAGCATCATCTATCAGCAGAATCTGTTACAACAATCGCTAAAAAAAATCTACGTTAAAAATAAATATTAAAAAAAAGTTTGTGTCGATATTGAGATCCATAAAAATATGATGAAAGGCTTGTAAAGAGGCGAGGATTAAAGCAAAATATTAATGTGGAAGATACAGCTTGCGCATCGCAATTTTATCCCCAATTTTTTCGCAAATGAATGGTCGCAACAGCGAATTAATGAAACTCATTATTTTCGCTCATGGAATATTCCTCTGCAGAGGAATTTATCGTATCGGCAGATATTTATATCGCCAACAGGCTTTGAATGAAATTGACAATTTCTGATAGCACCCGGTATCATTTAAATTCATAACACGTGTCACAAATTTTGCTTACGTTTTCCATAAAAAATTAATGGTTTCCACTGGTAACGATGGAAACTTCAATATCTGTTAAAGTTCCATTAAAAAGTGACCGTTTTTCGCATACGATAAAATGGGTACAATGTCAGTAAGATAAATAATTTCATATGAATATGCAAGGTTGATAGTGCATGTTCCGTGGGCCCGTGGGTATACGAATAACGTAACGGTAACAACAATATTGGTTGGACAAAATCAATATGGATACACATAAATTCGATTGTTTGATTTCCTATAATTCAAATCTCAATTTATTGTTCAATAATAATGTTATCGACTGTCTAATAATTGACAAACTACGCGTGAAGATCATTTCTCAACTGTATAAATTCACTCTGCAATCATAAAACCAACCGTAACTATTCACTCTATGAAATTTGTATCGTTTTATTCCATTTTATATCACATACGCTATAAAAAAAATAGGGACCATAAAATGTGTTAATATTCGAATAAAAAAAGTACGAAGGGCCACTGCTATTGTTTTTCGATGAACTGACTTCGAATCCATACGTGCCTTGATAGAGGGGAAGAAAAGATCCGGAGTGCTTTTATCAAGATTATTCGCACTCGAAAAAAGAGGTTGGCCGTTTCACGCCTGTGGACGACTATCTTCTTCGGGATGGGTGAATCCTTGGTGTCAAGGCTTAATCTACTAATTTCTCTTTCTTATCCGCCGCCACGGGATAAATCAAAGAGCTGAGAGATCGGTCTAATAAAAGCGCAAACGTCTTCAATAATACGAGTCTTTGTGATTCGTGTCTTGCTTGATTAACCTGCAACAAGTTTGATTCTCTTTCCTTGATTTAAAAATTGCGAAATACTTTTATGGATCACGAAAATATTTTCGCTTCCATAATTGCATCCGATTTTATTTTTACAAAATTCCATAAATCTAATAAACGATTTTGATCATCCACATCATACGTTGTATTAAATTGCGTACATTTTATTTTTGTTTTCAATACGCGCGCAAGTTAACTATGCATACTTGCTAAAAATTTTCAATTCTGTATTTCATATTTTATTTTTTTAAGAGTTTACGGTTTTATTATGTTTTTGTCGATTTGCAAAAATACTTTTAATTCCGTGAAAAAATAGGAAAATCTAATTCGGTAAATCCGTAAAATGATTAGAAAACTAAAACTTTTAAGGTTGCAAACATTTTTTCGCGAGAAATCTAACAAGTGACGCTATTTCGAGGAAAATCGACAAACGTTTCAAGAAAACAGAGACGACAGCAGAAAAGGAACTTAAGAGCTCTCCTTTCTGTTTCAATGAATACAGTGAACTTAAATTTGAGTTGCCAGAGAGGTCTCCCGGGTACCTGCCTCTTTTACCGAAGGATCTTCACTTCCATTCGATAAAATCGATAAGGACGAGCAGGAGAGAAACAGAGAGGACGGATTGTGGCTTGCGGCGCCTGCGGAGTTTACGAGGGTAGGAAGTGACCAATAGTAAATTCTGCTGCGTGATTCCGAAGCGAGGATTCCGTCTGCAGGAAGTGTGGCCACATATGAGCCGAAACGGCCCCTCTTGACCTACTGTCCACCGTTCTATCCCTCCGAAACCATTCCGTGACAAGTTTATCACCGACTCCGCTTATGACGAAAGATTCACGTCCAGTATTTCTTTATCTCCGTTGATATAAAATATGTGCTGTGTTGATGCTGAAATACGGAACGCCGTTTTATTCTTAAACTTTTAATCTCATTTAATTCTTCCATCAAATTAAACGTAGGATAATTTGATTAGAAATAACTTATAATCCAGCAAAACTTAATAATGGTGGTATTCTACAAAAAGTACAGCTGCTTTGTTTGAAGAGAACAGTATTTCATATGCATCAACTTAACAAAAGAGCTCTTTCGCAAGAGCATGAGAAAATTGTAGTGTATAGCGTGAGAATTTTTATGGAAATCTGAAGATTTTTATTCGTGTAGTTTCGTTTTACAATCCTTTCGAAAAAGAAGCCACGCACAGGGAATTAACGAACACACTGTGTAAAAGAAAATCTCCATCGCGGTAACAAGAGCCGACAAGCTAGCGCCAAAGTAAAACCCGACAGTTGCATGGCAAACAACAAACTACGTAGCTAGCTCGTAACGTCGAAAAAGTGAAGTGAAACTAGCGCGGGTGCACGTAGTCCAGAAGAGTAGCGAAGAAACTGCGCCAACGCTAAACTTTCCGAATAAAGGAAGACACGAGGTACGTACACCTGGAAAAGGACGGAATTGGCGAAACTATTCTCAGACGAAACTTCCGTGTATCATCTCAGGGAACTTAATCAAATAAACATATAAGTACACAATTACGTCTAGAGAAATTTGCCTTACTTCTAAAAAGATATATGAAGTTCGTCAAACGTGAATTGAAGTCAAATTGAACTGTGCTAAATCGTATAAAGCCAGACTGAATTGTTTCGGTTCGAGTTTATTATTGTTTCATTCTTTGATACTACAAAGTTGCGTAACAACACAGGAGATGTGAAAAACTTAACAGCTGAAGCGTAAAATTATTGAATGACTTTTATAGTTATTATTTTGCGTAATAACAACAAGAAAATATCTGATAGACAGATCTGTGATGGAATTTCGTTGCGAGGTGAAATTTGGAAAACGAAAACTGGACTACCGCGATGGTCGACCGCAGATACAAGGGGCTGTGCAATTGGACATTCCTGACTGCCACGGCCCGGAAATGGTCAATAGGAAGTTCTGGTACGTGCACTTGCGACTACGGGGCCTGTCCAGGAAACGTAGTTCGAGTGGGTTGAATCGAAACAGTTGAGCCGCGAATACATTGTGCACTGTGAATCCCTCTCGTTGTCCATTGATCAGTAGATAGGGTATTCATTCTAGCCAATTAACAACCGACGAAATGTTTTTAAATGTTTAACACGGACAAAACATAAATTCATGCTTGAACAAAACTTACCATTTTCAATTGGTTATAAAATAACTATAATTTTGTATATTATCTTTTCTATTCTGAGGAAACTGTTATAAAATGCAGTGTATTCAGTTAAACATTTATGCGATACGCTTTTATGTAAATAAGAAACATTTTCTTGAGAATAGAGAAAACAATAGTAACGGATACACGTTCAAACTCAATTTGTATGTAACTTTATATTTTATATGTATAAGTTAATAATATTATCTTTCAATCGATTCTCGAAAAATCGTAGAGAATTGTGGTTGCCATTCGCTTGTTTGATTCGACGAAAGCGAGTTTTTTTTTCAAGCGAGAAGGGAGGGAACTGAGTTAATGAAATTCCTATCGAAAACTGTTCCACGGATAACGTCGATTTTCGATAAATCTGTAATCTTTCAGTTGATGATCGACGTGATAGGCACATTAATTAATGCTTTATCCGCTTCCGATAATTTAATTAAATAGTAGATAGTATAATATAATATATTGATTATTTATTTTTATTGATTTACGATAACGATGTTTAATTAAACATTGTATTTATTGCTGAATATTGAATATTAAATGTATGAGAATTCTTCGTCAATTATATACAGTTTGTGGTCGTTCTCCTTCTTCCTTGTTTAATATTTGAAAGCAAACACTGAAAATCTCTGTATGCAATAACAGTAAAATACTAATAGCTGTTTCTAGCTCAAATAATGAAAGTTTGGGTAAATTGAAAATGGGTCATTGATAGGAGTGACAGGTTTAACGAAGGGATAAACAAGAGAAGTGTCCAATGGACTGGAAAAGAGAACGTTTACGTAACTCCCTAAAGAAGATGAAAACTGCAAGATGCGAGCCAAGAAGAAACAAGAAGAGCATGAGACACTTTTGTGTGAAGTGAAGAAAAATGGGGAAATATAGAACAAATATAAATCCAAGAAGACAAATCTCTTGAGACTCGTGTACACTCCGTGAAAGATTGAAAAATCAGTGCGACTGAATAGTTGATGAAACATGGGAGGAAAGTATTCTAGAATCGGGTGACAGTATGAAGAGAACGCGCTCCTAGGTTCGAGGGATAGTCTTGATGAAAGAATGCGAAGACACATGAGTCGCGCGATGGAATTGAAATGAAAAATTCCAGCCGGAAAACGGGGAAAGGAAGATGCAGTGTTTCTTGGAGAAAAGTAAGCGCAGGAACTTTTAGACCGCTTTTGAATCTACTTCCAAATGATCTCCCAACAACCGCAGTGCTCTTGGGAAAAGTTTTACGTCACCATCAAACTTTTTCACTAAGCGATTGTCCTGTGACCCTTGTTTTCTTGACAATAAACTTCAGTTATATTTATAATGCAATATTTACATTAATAATAATAAAATTATTTAATTGTTCAGGAGTCCGTAAAAATAATTGATTAATTATTCGAATCAAATGCACGATGCGTGTACGTATAGGAACATTTGTTACGTCTGAAGAAAACAATACTTCGTGTGCATCACTCTAACAAATTAAATAGACTTTTCAATAGTCTTGATATTTGAGGATCCTTCAGCTAATCTCGAGTGAATTTCGAGAGATCTCTGAATAATCCTTGACGATCAGCGGGAGAGAACGATCACGGACAGTGATCACAGGGAAAGCACGTTTTCTGTCGGACTCTCTGTCGATGGAAAACCGGAAGTCTCGATTCTCGATAGTCGAGTGATCAGTCAAATCACAGGGTAAATCTTGAGAGCTCGTCGAACCGGCGCAGCATGGTAGCAACGGGCTATTTTTGCAGTCGGGATTCTCGACTGTCGGACACCGATGATTAAGTTCCATTTCAATCTGCTGGTGTGAATTCCTTCCCCCGTCGGGAGTTTCGTTGAAATAAAAGTGTTTCTGTGAATCGTGAAGGCATTTTCTGCGAAATATTGATTACCATAAAAATACCGAAAGCTCTAAATTTCGAAGGAACGGAATGCTTGCTAATCGTGGCGGAATTCCCAGTGAAACGCCTGTTAACAAGTAATTCTGGTCGCGTTCCGCGCTCCGTCGTGCTCGATTCTAGTAACGAGAGAACCCAAACCACTTCTCGAAACGCAAACGCACATTGGCGCCAAGTTGCACGCGGCACTTCCGGTTGAGCGAGCGGGCAAGAAGGAGGGACAAAGAGGAAAGGCTCTTCGAACGGGATAGGCAAAGCTACAGCTCTCTGGGATAGGCTCGTGGCGCAAGAGCCATTAATAAGGAGCGCCTAATTTCATGAAAGCCCGGAGCCTCGAACTATTATCTAGGAAACGTAACTCGGTCGAAGAGCGATTAAACGGACGCCACCAAAATACGTCAAGCTGCGGCGGTGTGCGCCTGACAGAAAACCTATAGACGGAACAACCATTAATGAAATGACAAATGTGTTCTTGTCAACGGCATGTGCAGGCGTACGTGCGCCCACGCTCGCTCGCTCGCGCCGCATCGAGTACCAACCAACAACGTTTACAAGCCCGTCGCCGAAAAATAAAATATATATTCGACCGCTTGATTTACGGGACTTCATAGGTATATCGTGGCCCTATCCGCGACGAAAGGCCCCGGATCGATTGATCCCTCTTCCGCGACACCGTCGCGTCACGTCGCGTCGTCGTCTCGCGTTGGAAATTCGTATCGGCGACTTCGCGATCGATTGCCAGCGATAACGTCGACGGATTGCCGAACGCGTGAATTTATAGGTTTCCCGGTCGATGAAAACGTTCCATCGAAAGACTCTGACGGAGAATTTCATATATCGATTAATTTACGAATATCCTCCAGATCTCGCGCAAACGAGAACGATGAAAATATCGGTTCTAACGGACAAGATCGCGTGACGTTCTTGTAGTGATTATGTGAGGGCAATTTTTCTTCTGCCAGATTTCGGCAGGTGGTTTAAAAAAGATTTTACGTATAAATCGTGAACGAGTCATCTTTTATGTGTAATAAAAGATTGAAGAAATTTGAAACTTTTATGCGACTTTTGAAAATTTTGAATATATTGTATTTCCATTTATATAAGAAGAAACCTGAAACAAAATAGATTAACTAGGCAGCTTGACAAGTTCATTCGTGGTGGTTATCGCACGCGAACTGAAACGAACGACCGAAACACGGCCAGCAGGGGTAACTTAATTCAATTTCTTTTCTCTTCCGGTTTCAGGGGAGTTGCCAGCCGCGGTGCACGACGGCAACGGGGTCTCCAGGGCGTTCCTCAACCTGTGGCTAATTCACTTAACGATGAGTTACGTTTTCTCCAGATGACAATACTAAGGTGAGTCAGTTACCGTGTAACGATCCCGTTGAAAGTATCATTCTAAATTAGTTCCTCCCATACTTCTTTCATTTGTTCATTAAAATTCAAATACACAAGATCATATTATTCATTTCTCAACGTCAATTTACAGACTGAGAGATTATTATACAATTATCATATTCAAATCTAACTTTTATCAAGCAATGAATCACTAAATAAATTTATCATCTAATTTATGAAGTAAAATGGAGGAAAAGTATTAGATGTACGTCGTGGTAAACGGTGAATGATTTATTTCGTCAAAAATCGACTGACTCGAAGCGTTTACCGCGAAAGCTCAGGTGCGATTTCAATTTCGGCCGTCGACGAGTTGTTGCCGGAAACTAAATGGAGGATCCAAACCGGATTCCGTCGTTTCACCGACGGAATTCGAATGATACTATTCTGTTCCGAATCGGCGCGAACACCGCACCGCGTCGACGGAAACTTTACGAGAACAGGCTGGCGGTCGCTTAAGATCGGTCGCCAACTGCGATTATTACAATGGTCGCGTTGTAACGTCCTCTTCGGTGATTGCTTCCGAAAGTTTTAACCGTCTGCGTAATGACGTCTCTGCGTTACCTATTATTCAGAATACATTAAAAACTTCTATAAGTATATTCGTGATATTTTAATCACTGGAAATGTACATGTCATTCGATCTTTCAATGATCAATAGAATGAAACAGAGATTTCTCATTTAATTTGTTTATTATAAGGCTTTTATCATATAAAAATCGCAACTCATTCCTCTGTATTTGTATACAGTATAACGTTTGAAATGTAACAGTTTTTCAGTATCGAATTGTTAAATTATCAATGCATCAAAAGAATAATTTTTCTTACTACACATATAGTGCACATACATACATGTTTCGTACAGAACGGTATATTTTAACAGGTTAAAAAGTGGATTTTTTTTAACATTTCAGTAATCGCGTGTTCGGGTTGTTTTTAGCGCTGTGATATACTTTTGTGTGCTATTTTTTACCGTCTGTCTTATTTCCTGCAGTTGTTTTTACCGGTCCACTGTTACTCTGTTTTTCGAGTTGCTTTTTTCTTTTGTTCGCTGCTCCTTTTTTAAAACGAGTAGGTTTGTTTGCGATTGGGACCAGTTTGCTATCGTCTTTCTTCCTTAGTTCTGTCAACTTTCCACTCCTTCCCCACTTTTATTCTCCCTTCAGTTTTTTTGCCCACCGTGCTTTTTTTAGCCGATCTTCCCGAGATTTAAGGTTCCCTTTGCGACTCCGTTTCCGCTTTACCCTTTTGCATCTTTGTTTTTATCTGTTCCCAGAGCTTCCCTCCTATTTTCACCTCTTTCTAGCCTGTTTTATGGCCTTCCTTCTCGGCTCACTTTCTGCTCCACGCAGGCCGCTTCCTCTTTATCCTTAACGCACCAGATTCTCTACACTGAACTTCCTCCGGATTCTCTATCTGTTCCCGTATTTGTACAGTCGCACTTTGTTTCATCAGGTTTCATATTGTTTTTTTATTCACAAGATCCACCGTGACAAAATATTAATCAACATCCTATCGATTTCTTTATATCGATTTACGTACGCTTTTTTTGGAGCGCCCTGATCCGAGTTTCAGATGAGTTTTCAAAGCCCTGGCTGAAAGGCTTATCGACTCGTAAGAAAGTTAGGCCAAGTCCCGTGCTTCGGCTTCGAGCCCTTGGAAACTGAAAGCATATGGTGATATTCTAATGAAAATTGTTCCTTATTTCTATTATATCCTTATTATAGTATATCTACCTTATAACTGGATTATAGATTTTTGTATAAAATGAAACTTTATAATATGAATTCGAAAAATGAGATTCGGGTAAAAATTTTTTTATCATGTAACGCTTGCTACGTGCACTCAGCTTCTGATATTGCATGTACTTTTAAGTACTACTTATAACATCTTTTATACTTTCTACGCGTTCAATTTTCTTATTGCTGTCCAAACTAAAATTATAAACCCATCTGAATCGGTCATGAAAATAGAATCCATTTAATTGGATTTTACACGAGTTTGCATCCCAGCGAGCTGCTGGTATAAATAGAACGAAAATCTGGCTACGTATTGCTCACGTGAACTATTTTATCGTACTGAGTTAATAGAGTTACAATGACTGTTGATAATAGAGAATAATTAGGATTTTGTCTGCGGACATAAAACGGAACAAAGTACTAAAAGCAGTTTTGATAACGATCCCCAAATTTTAAATTATCGTGTTTTACAATAATTTTAATTTCTTCATCAACCAGAAATTACACCTATTAATTTATCAATTAGCAAAATTTTGAATTTGATATGTTCTTTACTGGAGAGAAAAGGTATAATAGTGCAATATCCGATTTTTGAGCGGAACTAACAAAGAACAGTCGGGCGGAATTCCCAAGGCAAATAAATCACCGCGATATCGAAGCGTGCCCTCTTTCTAGGAACGGGTACCGGAAATTGCCTCCGATTCCCTGTATAAACTCGTGAACAAAATAGAAAACGAGTCGATTCGTCCGGTATATTCGTAATTGCAGTCGGTTATCCTTACCCAGGCTGATTCCATTCTCAGTTTCCGGCTCGAACTCGACGAGCGTTCGCCATTCTCAACGAACACATATCGTGTGCCTACGAATCCATTGGATCAACCGATATTCATGATTCAAGGTTTTATCGATGAGGTCCTAGTATTGTGAGAGATATAATTCCTAGAGAAGGAAGCTGGGGGTACCGCGTGACGTGTACACCGGAAACTATAGTTTATACGGCGAACAGCGGTATCTCACCTTCCGTGCTTTCATTATCAGTTACCATAGATCACGGCGTGCGGGTACCATCGGATGACGGCACATCCGTTCATCCTTCATCGCCTGATGACGATCCCGCGTGTTCCGTGTATCGATATCATTCGCGTGGAAGGCATAAATTAGTAGACGTTCGCCAACCGAGAATTCATTCTTCTTTCCTGCTTCTTTGATACAATTAAACGAGTATATGTCAGTTTACTTGGTGAAACTGAAATATTATTATACAGGGTGAGGCACTAACTGTTGCCACCTAAAATAACTCCGAAAGTATGATAGCAGTAGAAAAGTTTTCGAAACAGAAGTTAAATGGGACAACAGGATTTGTAGTACGACGTTAATTTTTTGTTGCTAGGTGGAGTCGCTTCAGAGAAATGTAGGCCCCCTTTGTTTTTTTAAATAGAATGTGGTATTTCTTTATAGATTAAACGATGCAACTAAACATTCTTTATAAAACAGTACTGACTTATGTATCCAAAAAAGCTGATAATTCAAAAGATATTTCAATTTAAATAATTATAAAATTCATAGTAGACAACTTTTCTACTACTATCATATTTTTGGAGTTATTCTAGGAGGCAATAGTTAGTGCCTCACTCTGTATACTAGTGAAGGAATGGGAAAAATTTAGTTAGTGTACAATGCTCACGATAGGTTTAACGTCGACGTTTTTTAAAAGTTGTTGTATCAAAGTTACACGTGCTTTCGCACGTGCAATAAATTCTGGTATGTTAAATATTGAAGTAGGGGGTTACAACATGCAGCTATCTGTTCTTAATATTTGCGTAGAGTCGCGATTGTAATCTGATTAAAAGCACCGTAACTAACGAGATCAGGACTAGGGTAGAGTAAGGGAAAGGCACCATGGGTCAGCTTTAATATCCAGCTCAGCACGCTGCGTGCTCGAAACAGGAATGCGGAGGAGCGCCAATTCGCACCGTAAATAGTTTAACAACTGTGATTCATTAGTTTAATCCAATTACCGAGCTACCTATGAACCGGTTTCAAGGAGAATTCATAAATTTCCATAGCTCGCCGTCGATCCTTAATCCACCCAACCTCGTTTAAAACTTAGTTTCATTTTTCGTTTCATACTTAACTAGGAACTACTCACATTTGTATTGCCAATGCGCAGTGTCGCTAATAGACTTGAAGAAAATGGGGCAAACTTTGTCTTTCGTCGTTAATATCCAGCGTGGTCTATAAATATAGATCCCAGCGAGAAACCAAAACTGGAAACTCGATTCAGAAGTTCGACTCCAATTTTAACGCGATTACGAGACGAGACAAACGACGCGACAGCGAATGGCGAATGACAGGCCAGCCTTTTACGGTAACCTCGTTTTCTACAGTCAATTTGTCATAATCCTGATAAAAGGAGCTGAATGAGTTTGTCAATTAGCACGGGGCAGAATGCCAATTACTCGTTAGAAAACTACGCAAAGCCGATTCCTCGTTAAATCTTGTGGTTGGCCCGTTTTTCCCGGATCGAATTCGTCGGCGGGAATCAGAATCCACGATTAGATAAGACATCTCGGGATTTCCAAATTTATTTACCCAACCACGCATTCCTAAAATTATCTTTTTATAATTGATTACGAGTTTTATGCATTCGTAGAAGAACTGGATATGTAAGTTCGAAATGTGTTTAAAAAATGTGCAAATCATCAAAAATATACACTTGTTATTGTCTGAAGGATACGAGACGAGACAAACGACGCGACAGCGAATGGCGAATGACAGGCCAGCCTTTTACGGTAACCTCGTTTTCTACAGTCAATTTGTCATAATCCTGATAAAAGGAGCTGAATGAGTTTGTCAATTAGCACGGGGCAGAATGCCAATTACTCGTTAGAAAACTACGCAAAGCCGATTCCTCGTTAAATCTTGTGGTTGGCCCGTTTTTCCCGGATCGAATTCGTCGGCGGGAATCAGAATCCACGATTAGATAAGACATCTCGGGATTTCCAAATTTATTTACCCAACCACGCATTCCTAAAATTATCTTTTTATAATTGATTACGAGTTTTATGCATTCGTAGAAGAACTGGATATGTAAGTTCGAAATGTGTTTAAAAAATGTGCAAATCATCAAAAATATAACACTTGTTATTGTCTGAAGGGTACAAGAAATCTCAAGCTAGATTCCATGTTCTAAATTAAATGAATAAATTATAAAATAACAATTATGATTTTAATAGAAACATACAACGTGCACTTGCACGAAATTGAATACAAAATGTAGGTTTGACATATTTATAATCAGAGATTAAGCCAAATGAAATTTTCTTAAGTTACACTCATTCACCGTGTTAAACGCTTATTAAACAGCATAAATAATCTATACGGCGCTAAGAATGTTCAGCGAAATGGTATAACCTTAGCTAGGGTACTAATGAACTGATGGTATAATTTTCAAAGGGATTACCGTCAACGAGAGTTTGTATAGGGAATTATCCATTATTCCGCTATGAGCGAGACATCATCGTCAGCACACATATCGCCGTTCGTTCAATTTCCACTAGGGAGTTAAAGATTGAAGGAGGCAGGGAACAGGATGATTTCGCAGAACTCATTAAAGCAAATCCGTGGCGCACGACGCGAGCATGGAACGGTACTTACGGATCATTATCTCGTGATAACAACGGCATCAATTCATCGTCATTTGAATGATATCGGAAAGGAAACGAGCTTGTCAGATGCAGAGATTGCGATTCATAGAATGGACGATAAAACTTCGATTAAACGAAGAACACTAATTTTTATTGTTTCCATCGATCCGCTTTCAAGATTTTTCTAGTATCGGATGATCGTATCTTCTCTCTTTATGCTTGGAAAAGAGATAGGAAGCGTGCAGAGAGAGAAAGGGATTTACTCAACACTTTGTAAATTCTCGTTTCGCCGTAATTTCATTTACTGTCTCGTTTAGTGCGCCCACGCGTTCGTCTCGTTCACGTTAATAGCAAAAAGGAAGAAAAATAAATGTCAGGCAAAATATTTTAATTTCGCATGTTACATGTTTTCAGCCGTGCGAATGAAAAGCACGGCTCAAAGTAAGTACGTAATTTTCCATCCGAGCTCGCTGCTAAACCTACCGAACGAGGCATAACGCGTGTCCGTTTTCTTTTGTCAAATAAACGAACACAGAAAATAGAGAGAAACGTGCTAGTCGGAACTTGATTAAATTCAACAAGTTTCACTAGTAAATTGATATCTTTTTCATTTTTAGATTAATACGTGAAAAACATCGATCTTATTTTATCTCAGCGCCAATTATTATGGATCAAATTAAAGATTGAATAGTTTCGAATACAAGGTGTCCCAGAATGAACGAGGGTGTAAAAGAGGATGAAATTCTGAGTCAATTTTCTTTGTTAATGACTTTTTTAATAGCGGTTGGAGAAAAAAGTGGAAGAGGAAATTCTAACTCAGTGTTTCACTCTCACGCTCTGAGAGAAAAATCATACATCCTAGGACACCCCGTATATCACTAAAATTTGAAGTTAGACTGCAGATTTTTATACAAAATAAAACATTTATGACATCAGTTTAAAACTTATGTTTTAGATAAACGTCTCTTTCATCATTCAAATATTGAAGAATTAGTCAAACTTGTGATATACCTGTGTTGCACAGGAACATTTGTTACGTTCAAAGAAAACGATATTTCTTATTAATAAATTGATTCGTTAAAATGCTCAGAGGGTCGTACTCGAATTCATAAAGCACTCGATTTCGCATTACAATTATCGTGGTTACCGTCGGGCTCTTGGTACGAAGCCCATTAGCAGAGTAATTAATCGACTTTCGCGAAGCTCGAGAACCGGGACACGATTAATTTGACGAAAGGCATGGACAAACGTATTCGTCGGCTTAACGAACAAGCCGTGCTGTTTTTTGCGGCACATTCGAACGTGTCGATCTATTTTTTCCACACCGCGATTGCTAGCGGCGATTGCTGGCCGCTGCCCAAAAAAGTGACCACAAATGGAGAATCGATGGAATAACAAGCGCATTCATCGAACTCATTAATTCTGTAACTGCGTGGCGCGGTGCGTATTTTCTTCTCTCGAACAGTTTATCACGTCCTAAAGGAAAATATAAATAAAACGGAAACGGGAGGATCGTTATTTCGCCTCTAATTTATTCGAATCGCAAGTATGGACAAATTGCATGGGCTAAAAATGAAGCGGACTTTAAATCAATTCAGTGACAAAAAAATAAACAACGCAGAAGGTTTTTTTATTCAGTATATTTGAATATTCATTAAATTATGTGCATATGAAATATAAAAATTAAACAATTTATGTAAAATATATTTTTTAGGGCCCTGACATATCATCTGTAGTAAAGAATTATTTTGTAACGAAAAAGTACATATATTTTTCATTATGTAATTATTATATCATTATTTACAGATATTTTGAGAATAGATAAAATTTTTTTTCAATAATCGAACTGTATTTTTTTCGCATTATTGAAGACATCGTTGGGTTAAAACGAATCAATTCGAAAAAGAATTGACAAAACTAATTTATCATTAATTATTTAGTTTAATTAGATCAGCACAGATTTTTAGTCGAGATTTATCAAGTCCTCACGTTTATGTAAAAAGTGTTAATTCTCTTGGATAAAGAAAAAATGTGTGTCCGAATTAGCATCGTTGATCGCGAAACTCGATTACGGAGGTAGTTGCTACGTAGGCAGGATAACTAATCGTGAAGCTAAAAATCACTGAACGTTGTTAAAATTCATAACAATCTCGCGGTTCGTGAAATTGGCAAACGGAGCGTATTTTCGACCGGCGCGGCACGGCGCGACAACGCTACGGTCGCATTAAAAACCGTGAATTTTTTCGAATTTACCGTGTGTTGCGCCGGATTTCCTCTCGGACCAATTAAACTATCTTTTTCAGCATGCATGTTGTTGCAGCCTTTGTAAAAAAAAAACCTGAACATCCTCGCTCCTCTTGTAAGAGAACTAATTTAATCTGCCGCGCTTGTCATAAATGTTAGTTTGCTTTATATTCTCTCAATCCTTTATGAGATTATTTGATCTGTTAGTTGCATCGTCCCAGAAAATATTTACGTTTCCAGTATTTTTATCTTTCTGCAGACATGTTCTGCTTTTGTATTAAATCTTTTATTCTTCCTTTGAATTCTTACTGTTTCCAATTAAGTAAATTGCCTGTTCTTATTTAAGTACAAAAGATCTAAAACAGGTAACGCTAGATGTATTGCAAAACAAGTTAACTGAAATGCGAAGAATCTGTCTGGTGTAAATATTTAAAAAATGCAGCACCGTTGCGGAAGGATTGCACGATTGGAAATTCGACGAGCACTCGTCAAACTTCCATAAATCTCTAGAAGGGAGGGTGGGGGTCATAACCGGGCGCGGTCCATTGTCCAATCGCGCTTTATCCTCGTCACCGGTTTCCTCTGCGAACGACTTCAAATTTTCAATTTTCTCCTGTTACTTTTTTCTCTCCCTTTTCCAACATAGTCCGTCAATCGTGGCTTTTGCAGATTCTGCAACGACGCGATGCGATGCCCGCACCGCCTGCCGATTGGCGTCCAGCGTACACGGAATAATTCGAACGAGATGAGTGATATTTCTGTGTTACGAAAATTCAATCCTTTTTTTTTTAAGAAACCCGAGTTTCCCGTTCCGAGTTGTCAACGTTTAAAAATTGAACTTCCGGTTTTTATATGCATACGTACCCCTCGTATGCAAATTAAAATTCATAAGGCGCAATACGCAAAGTCCTCTGAAAGGGATTATTCAAAGCGAGCTTATTCTTTAAAAAAATATTCATATATGCGTGAAAGATAGAATAGTCTTTACCTGTATCGAAAATCTAACAACTGTACATGTACAGGGCGTCCCAGAATGCACGACTTCCCTCGGAAAACATGAAAGAGTCTCTGAATGAAAGATACTCTGAGTCGAAAGTTACTCTTCCACTTTTTTCTCCAAACGGTATTAACAGTAACTAACGAAAAAGGTAATAAAATTATTGATGTTCTTACACGTTGCAATGTTGATACATTATCAGATTTCACAGGAACATCTGTTATATTTAATGAAAATTCGTATGCATCAACCTAATATTTATTAATAATATTTTATTCTATAAAAAAGGATAGGGACACAGGCATGAAAAGGAGAATGGTATTCTCCCTTAAAAACTCATTGAATGAATTCCTGCAGCGGTTGTTAACAAAACAATACCCTTTGTTTGCTGGTTTCGTTCTGATTTGATTCGTCAAAAGCACGGCTTTAGAGTTTTAAAGAGACGACTGGCCATCGAAGATCCGCGAGTATATTCAGAATTGCACGCGGAGTTTCGTTTGATTTATGCGGTTGGTACAGTGACACATAGATAAATGAGTTCACTGGATGCGCTGCGGAATATACCCAGCCAGTTGTATCGATTCCTGTGGTTCAATTCGGCGGGCCCGAGTCATTTCGCCCGATGTTGTTACGAGATAATGTTATTCGCTCACTGAATCCAGAAACAAAACAATCATTGTATCTTTCGATAGTTCGGGCGATTATTCATGCAATCAGATTTTCAATAATAGTATGAAGACTGCGGGCACACGCCTGCACAGATTTACCTGTACGCCTGTACAGGCTCATCAGTACAATAACATATTCCAGACTATTGATTTCTACACACGTACGAAAAATACAAAAGAACAAAATGTACGAAATAAAACATATATCGTTTTAATATGAAAATGAGATCTGAATTGTATTCTTCGTCGTCATTTAAATAATGCGATGTGCATTCAGCTTCTGATATTGTATACATTTTTAAACATCACATACAGCGTTTTTATTTCTTGCATATTTAGTTTTCTTATAAATGCATAAAATCCACATTCTAAAAATAACAGAAGAGTTCTATCGCGTACACAGTTTGGTAAGCCTGTGCTCGTATACCCATACACCATGGCAAGTTTATCTGAATGCTACACAATAGATGATAGCTAGATGATATCGAGTCACCATTCATATTGGTCACTATAAGCATTCTATCTAGCCACAGGCAAGCTAAGGCTCTGTCATAAATCGTTTGAAAGCAAAATAGCGTCGAGCCAATTGGCCTCAACGATCCTCAAAGGTACCTCGCCCCTAACAAACGATTATTGCTGCTTGATTTCGACAAGCATGACGAATCCTCAGTTACGGTAACACTGGTCAGGGTTTGTAGAACCTGATACTGACAGTTCGGGATCGTAGAACCTGATACGTGCGTAATATCCTCGAGTCATTAATGTAGAGTTCATTAACGGCAGGGTAGCAATTCAGGAGGTCCAGCAAGTTTCAGGTAATTATTAAACACCAGATGTATATATATACGTATACTATTACCAGAGTGCAAGGTTTACCTATAACAGAATTTGCATTCTGTTATTAAAGTTCACAATAGTATTTCGCATTTCTATAAAGCTTCTCAATAGAATAATCATCAATTTTTTGTTAAAATAGAATTCCATACAAGTTAATAAGAATTACAATATTAAAGACCGTGAGTGTATAAAAATGTATACACCTGGAAAGAACGCATTACTCATTGGGTTTTTCTTTTCTATACAGCAACTGTGATGCTCGCTGCTGAGCAATCCTTTCCGCTAACGACGCATTCAATAATGGCAACGTGTTCTCATTACAAACTCCATACGTATCGATCCGTACGCAATAAATCAGAATCGACGTCGAATCGTGGCCGAGATACTTAGGGCGAATCGATGCTAACGCGGCGTGTAAAATGAATAATTAATATATTCAAATGGAGAACACATTTAAACTGTGCAACCGTCATCGGACTTGCACACAACCGCGTACAAGCACACGTGTTCGCCTGTCCAAATATCTATTACACGCACTCACACGGAATCCTCGGTTTCTCATTTGAATTCACACACAAAGACACATTCAGACCCGGAGACAGAGAGGAACGTGTTACGCGTTCTCTGCAGAAACTGTTCCTCCTGTAACGGCGAACAGGCCCGTCTCTTCAATATATTCATACACGAAGTTACATATCCTGACGGTGCTTCAATCTCTGAGGGAGATTGAACCCACGTACTCCCTGTATCTCGGTACACGCGGAGGTCTTACAACGATATCGCTTTAAATTCGTAATAACGCGAGTTTCCACCTAGCCGGTGTTAGTTTTGCAGTCACGTTGAATGACTCGCAGCTTTCCCAAGTACGTTCGCCTGAAATTCTTTACAATCTCCTGTCTTAAGCGTTTAACGTTTCGTTAATAGTTAAACAGAGCCTCGCTTTAATACTCATTTTTCCTCGGTAAAATACTATAGTGTATTCTTTATGAGGGTTTCTCTTAATTTTTTCTTCAGTATCTTTTTCTACGAGATTTACATAGAATTTTATCTTTGCGTAACGATGACCAATATTTTTCCGAGAGTCGGTCGGAAATTCTGTTTGCACAATTCTACTGAACATTTCACAATTTCCTCGCTAGGTTAACTCTTTGATTAAGAAAACGAGAAAATGTAAGAAGAAATTCGAGTGGGACACGTAGATGATAGTCGGATCGCAAAGCTGTTTCGTCCACTGGCGAACGTTGTTACACGGACCCTCCTACAAATAATCGTGAAGCGGGAATGAAATGTGGATTACGGCTGGTAAAAAAAATCTCATCTCCGTGCCCGTTTGTTTTCAGTGTTAATACGTTGTTTCATTTTTATTGCCGGGTCCGTACGTGACCGCATCTGTCTCGAATTGACTTTTCTTTCGTACTCCAAGTTATTAAAGCCGAAACCGTCTTTTTACGTATACATATGTAGATATGTATTGTAGACGGCATATTCTTATGAAAAACGAAACGTTTATCAATGTGTATTACGAACATTGCAATATAAGTTCAGCTTTTGATATTTTGTAATTTTTTACAATGTTTATATTTCCTGTAACAACTCTCGATAATTGCATAAAGCACATGGTTTATATACATATGTAATCTTCAAATATACTATAGACTGTTTCAAGTACCAACAACTTAAAACTAACATAATATATATGAGATGAAAATCAAATTTGTTACAGATCTGTGCATCAACAGCCATGGACATTCGTGGACAGGAGAAAACACGTTGAAATAATGATGCTCACGCGTCGTCGACGAGGTCGCCTGACGCAGAATTCATTCACCGGCCACGATCTTGAGGATGTACGCGAGAGATCCAACCCCTAAATCGTTTTTACCTCTAAACCTGTAGAATTCCCTCTTCTCGATCAATGTAGAAAGAGCTCGGTGATCGTTCTGGTGATTCAATACATTTCTTAGTCGGCAACGAGAAATCGCGTAACAGAAGATTTCCGTTCCATCTCACGGAATACAAAAGTGGGCCATTATACTGTACAGTCTAATTTGATCGAACGCTATAGGGGTGATAATGCGTGGAAAAGTTCATTAACACGTTTGTGCTTATTATCGTGAGACGATAAGGAACATTGGACGAGGGAATACACGGTGAGAGAGTTTGTGTTATTTGGAATGTTGCGTCGATGAGGTTTAGCAGAGATTTATCGCACGTTCCCAGAGAATAGCGGTAAAGCTTATTGGATCGGGAACGTTGATTGAACGAAAGGGTACGAATGTGTTCGACAAGTCGTTCTCTGTTCTAATTATATCTCCCTCATTTTGGAGCAACTAAATAATCCTTTTTTTCTTAAACTCGTTCTTATGTAATGAATTGGGATAAAATATGCAAGGGAATTATGTATAACGTATCAGATTTCGTTTCCTACAATTGTTTGTCTTTTATGCCAGTTATTTTGAAAATTTCACTAACAAATTCATTGAACGCGGAGGGAATATAATTAGAAAATGAAGAATTATTTAACCGCAGAAGATTGTATACCTATAAAGAGGTATGAATATGACTTAATAAAAAGTTTGCCGGAAGATTCTGATGTACATACATGTACTTACCAACATTTTCACACGGAATATCATATTATTTAAATTAACCATGTCGCTAAAAAGGTGTTGCCGATATCGAGTAGAAGGAAAGAAGGGAACCAGTCTAACAACTGGTATTATGGGAAGGTAGGTCATTCATGCCGGAGCAACATTTACCTGCGCCGGAATATCACTTTATTTATGTGAAAAAATTATTTACATGAAATGCTTTCTAAAATTTTCACTTTCCCAATAAAGCAGAAGACTGAACGGTGCTATTTAAATCACAAATATTTTTCTGTAATCTTAACAGATAGAGAAAACGTTTCGAATACAAATGAACCTTTACGCAATTGGGATGCTGAAGAAAACGTTGACACGATAAAAAATAAGCATTGTGCTTATAGTGATAGCTCGTGAATTTTACAACAACTTGTTACGCAAGAGTAAACAGTTGCAAATCATTAAACCGGATCAATTTTTGTTTTCCTCTATAAAATGAAATGAATGAAATATTTTAGCTATGCTGGTGCAGGTAGCAATTGCCAGTGTGTATATATACAAACTGTTGTGCTATTCCTTCCTCCTCATCGCGTTTTCCGAGAATTGGAGAAGCCGACCAATTCAATCGATGCCGACCTGTTCGATATCCCTCATTCAACGTAACTGCGGCCCTCGACATCCCACGTGCGATTCGCGCAATTTTCCACGAGGACTGCTCCTCTAAGCGAGTGGTTTTCCACTTGACCTTCAGGAATCTCCGTTCGCCGAAATATTTCCTGAAAATAATTGGTTACTGAGACAAAGTATAGAGTTCCATTCCCTCAAACAAGTTTTATTATGTTTCATACATAAAAACGTATATACATCAAATATAAGTCGCACGTCTTTCAGTTCCTGTTGAGGCAAAAGAAGTAGTAATACTAATTTTTAATTGATATCTGTCCCACGTAATGTTAAGTTGGAACGTATGAAACATCGCTTGTTTCTAAGATTTGTTTTCTCCAACTGAAAAACATTTACGTATCCTGTTTTGCGTTATCGTTATATTATTATAGGTCAAATTGAACGTCCATTACGTTTGAAAAAAATAATACTTCATATGCACCAACTTAATATTTATTTCCAATTTCCATGTTTAATTACGCAATTAATTTCTTATCATATTTTTGACACGAAGATATTAAATTCGTTCTCTGAAATCGTTTAGACCATCTGCTAATTTTTAGATAAACATATCCACCTGTTAAATATTCAAAATTCGCTTTCTACTAACAGGACCGGTTCCGTTCTTTCAACAAACGTCACTGCTCGATCAAAGATCGCAATCACCGTCGTTAAACGCGATATTGTATAAAAACGCATCGACCATTTCGCTTTTAACACGGTAAAGAGAATGAGGAGGACAAGAGCAACGAGAACAGAAACGCGTGATCGGGAATAACGAATTTTCCGGTCCAAGCAACGTGTGAAAATGTGATGTGCGCGCAAAAAAACGTATCAAAACGAAACTGGCCGACTGCGCAAGGATTTTATCTATACATACATATACACATACAGTACCCCCCCACCCCCAAAGTGTTCGTCTACTCTTTGAAATAAAATACCTTTCCTAAAATTGATCGAGTCAATTTGAATTTATCTGTGATGGTAGACGCATTAATGTACTACATAATTTGTTACAAAATTGCAAGTTGTAGAAACCGCAAGTGAACAAATAAAAGTCGTCTTTTTTTACTATCTCATCTGAGTCTATAATATAATTTCGTTCAACGTATTTTGAATATCCCACATCTCCAGTCTCCCGAAGAAATTCAAATCGAATCGACCAGTTTTAAGATCTTCTGTTTTATAAAGTAATCGAACACTTTTGCGGCTGACCGTACATACATACATATTAAACGTGCACGATCTATACATATTATAAATAGGCCCGATCGATCACGATAAGATTATATTTTTATATGTACATATGGCGTTCCTTCTTGTTATCTTATTAAATATATTGATGAGTCGGTAGGTAGAAAGGCGAACGAACGTGATCGAATGCGTAGTTCGAGAAAAGAGGATCGGTTTTGTCTTCTGGAACAGAATAGATATTGTTTCGAAACAAACGCCTGGATTGCTTTATCCCATGAATGTTTCATGAGAGAAAGCAGGCGGGTGGGAAGCACTGATTTTAAACTCGATCTTCGAACTGTTGAGTGCGATCGATATTATTTCATGAAATTCGTCACGTTTCATTACACGTGAATACTCTATCAATCTTTTACAATCCTTTAATATCCAATAACAAATGCAAATCACTAAATCAATGCATTGATCTAGTATTAACGTGAACAATCTTGTTTGTGTCGATGAAATAAAATATAATAACACGTAGGAAATGAAGGCAATAATTCTGTAAAACGAAGTGGATAAATGTTTTTTAAATAAGCTCATTCCCTGTGTCGTATTATGTCGTCAGAGAGACAAAAGAGATGGCGGTAAGATTAATCTTTTTAGTACAAAGATAGTCGCATCTATCTGTTATCTCCGCATCAAAGCACGAAAAGAAAAAAGAAATGACGGTAGGATTAATGCTTCTTACTTTTTGGTACATGGTAATCTCGATACAATGTGTTTGATTCCAGAATAAGTCTCGAACAAAGTCGGCAAACAATTTTCCATCTATGAAACGACGGTCCAATCGAATTTTTAATACCAAGCAGGACATGTGGTTGCTTTGTCTTTGTGGAAATGGACACAAAGGTTATTGACGAAATTTAATTTTGTTAAAGAATCGGAGAACGTCCGTGATCTACGACGACAAAACGAGAAATAACGTTCGGGTTAACGAGATTTCCACCGTGCGCCGTAGATCCTTTCGAAACCCGGGCGCGATTAAATCTTGCTCGGTTGTTTTTTTTTGGGAGGGAGGAGCGAAAGGGGTGACGTTTATTCCGACGCGCATGGTAAATTCGTATGGCATTTTTCACGTACGAGGATCATCCATCTAGCGTGTATTCGAATAAAAATGCTCGGAGCCGGTACAGAAATAGTTTCACTTGCGATACAAACGACCCGTTGGCAACGGCATCCTGTCGATGTGTAGTTCTTCGAGTGGCAGTCGGACAAACCCATGATTCCGTTTTGATTAATCGCCCCAGGAGATTGACGAATAACCTTTACCAAAATTCCAATGAACCCAATATTTCTTAAATCGCGGAATAAAAATCATAATTTTGTAGCTTCATTTTTATACGTAATTAAATCATTTAAAATCGTAAAGGAACAAAGCAATAATTAATCGATCGTGCTTAGCATACATACAACGATTTATATCGATAAGAAAAATAGTTATATCCCAGTGAGAATTATGTTACATAAATAAAGCCTACGTTAAGGGATCATACAGCGGTGATGCACTCGAGTTTCGGGGCTTGTCACGCACATAATGGGATTACGTTTGCGATGTGCGGCAACACGATGCGACAGGAAATGTAACTCGGCTGGAGAAGTGTGTCACGGAGCTGGACGAAATATCGTTTCGCAACAGACGATGAGTATTGTAATAATTTGGTAATCATAAGCGACCACGGTGTACACCAGAATCGCGTTTCACCCGGTTACTATTCCGTTTCAGTATTACGCTCGCGAAATTGACGTTAGCCCATTTCTAGCGCGAAGTTGAGAACTATAATTTAAGGATGTATAGGCTACATACTTAAACGATACTATCATGTTGAATTTATTATTATAGATTCAACAATATAGCTAATTCTACCAATTTTTATTGTTTAGAAACCAATTGAACGTTGACAACTAAACTTTTTTCATTAAAAATCATTGTTCGTCCGACGTTTGATTTCTTTTTAATTATAGGAAATGCGTTTTTCTAAAGTACATAAACTTTTGGGATTGACTGTATAGCCAATATATCCTTAAGAATTAAACTTATGTACATGATGATAATTGAGCGCAAAAGGGGGATTCCATTTCTGAATTCGTTTATTGTACGCATAAATGACAAACGGAGAAATTTCTTTTCGGCAGTGAAATCGCGTTTCCGCCGGGAGGTGAGAAAAACAGAAGTTCGTGCGATGCATGCATCAGGATTTCGCGAAATTGTGCTGTCAGCAGCGTGTCACGATCGTGAGCTCCCGCGTACAATCTAAAATTTCGGAAAAATCCAACTTTCGCTTTGCGCAAAAAAAGTGTCAGCTTTACCCGTCCATTGTCAGATCATACGAGTGACTTAGTTAAACACCCATCGTTCCAACATGTTCCTTCGGGCTGAGAAGCAGTATTGTAACAAGTTTTAGAATACGAATTCGGAGAATATAAAAATGTATCAGAACAAATTCATTGATCAAATTGCACATATTTACATACCTTGTGTCTTAATACTTATTACTGCAATTTATGTTCTTTTTTTCAAATTATTGCAAATATTTAATCCGATTTTTCTTTCGCCACGCGTAACGTAAATATTGAAAAAGTGTGACGGCATTGCACTGATTCAAAGACCGCGAACCGCAATACTCGAGTAAACTCGGTATTTGCAATAATACGCCGGTATTAGCTGGGTTCAAGTACACCTTTTGCCCGGATGCAATTGCACATTCTTCCCACGGCACGGCGGCTCGCTGATCTTCCGGCTACCAGAGCTGCATTCCTCGAACGCGATTCCCTTACGGCGAGAATTTGGTCGCTATCGGGCTACCAATTTCTCCCGACGCTCCACGAGTTCCCAGTTTAACTGTCGCTAAAGGTAATTGGAAATTTGTCGTGATACGTGGGGCTCTCTCGTCGGGAGAAAAGAACGAGTCGCCTGTCGAATATCTTCCTTTACAGGAAACGGTTGAGGGATTTTTCCAGCGATTTTCGTACTTATGGATTGCTTTTGATTAGAAATTTAGGTATTTGACGGACAGGAATCTAGCAAAAACATCGTCTACGATTTTTAATAACTTTTATTAGTCTTCTAATATTTTCATATAGATTCGAGTACGTTCGTGAAACATTCAAATTAAAAATCTCTTGTACACAAAAATATTTGGCGCAAAGCACGCGTTTTATTTAGAGCATGAAATGAATCTCCTGTTTCATTTCCATCTGTCAGTCGCATAAAACAAATTTTCATGAATATCCGTGACATATTTACGAATATCGTCACACCTTTTCTATTATGATTGTGTAATTATTCTGATGACAATGATTTTAAAATTTTACGTAAGGAATCATCCCCTTGCCGGACGTATCACGATTTAAAATTAAATATCGTTTGATATTATTTGTAAATAAGATTAGTTTCATGTCTTAGTTGAAACCTGAAAAACATGAAGCAATATATTTATTCTATTATTTCCAATTTACAATTTAATTGGTATTCTAAAAGAACAGTGTCTTGAACTTTTAACTCAAGATCGGTCAATTATCTCGAGTAGTAGAGTAGCAATAATCGAAAGTGAAAACGTCTTAAATTTCGTTTAATTCACGATTTACGATTCTAGCCTTGTTCGCGTTAAAGAGTGCATCAGCGTGAATCGGATAGCGCTCGTTCATTCCGTGCCGCGTGCTGCTTAAACTTGTATCGCGGAAGACGGCCATTGTACGAAGATACTGGAGTCCTTTCGAAACAATGGGAACGAAAATGCTATCGCCAATGCTAAATTAAACCCGGTGTTTCCGAGAGCATAACAAGCACGATATTGTTAGCGTTTCGCGGCGAGATATACTGCGATGGTTGATGCGTTCGAATGCTTAATTAGCGACTGCTCCGTGTTTTGCTTCTCGCGTGTGATAAATGATGAGTGCGTATTCATTCCTTTTAAAGGAAGAATTCGTTTTTCTTAACAACAAGTTATTTCGAAATCGGTACGGTTAGTATAAGACTAATTAAAGTATCGTGCAAAATACCGTACAGAACGAAGTGTTTATATGTTTTATGTAATTTGCAAGATATTTTATTATTGCGTTTAAAAATTCTTAGCAGAATTAAAATGTTCATATCACGAATTATCAATTCGAGAAAATATGATTGTAATGCCAGTATACGAATTAATATAGACTTCAATTACTGTTATATTGTTACATTGTTGCTTATCGTTATCAATTTTCAGAGGTCTATCTTTGGCTGTTCTTAAATTATTATTAAAAGAAATGTAAAGTTTTGTTAAGTAATTATTTCATAACGTAATCAAAGATGGACCATCCCTTCGGAACTGTATAGAAAATAATCGTGCTCCCACCTGCTTGTGCGTGAAAGAATGAAAAAAGAGAGAGCGAGAGAGAGAGAGAGAGAGACAGGGAAGAAAATGATTACTATGAAATAGCGAGATAAGTTGTATAGCTGTTTATATATAAAATCGTACTACTAATAAGTTACATACATAAAACAGATACTTTAAAAAATCCCTCGCACTTACCGACATGACCGCTCTGTAAAGAACGTTTAAAACTCGACGAAAATGTAAATTCCGACGCGTCCAGGCCGCGTGACGGGCTGCGGCGAAACGAGCAAAGGGAAATACGTAAACGGGGATAGAACGGCGGAAAGGCGAGAAGAGAATGAGACGGTAGGGAATAAATTAACGGGGACGGCTGGACGCGTCCGCTCGCGAAGCTGTATATGTAAAGCAATTGTGAGTTATTAAATAAATGAATTGAAAGCACCATTCTGGCCGGCCATTCCCCCCTTTGGAACACCTCGAGCCGTTTCACTGGATCAGCGGGGAGCGAGAAATAATTTCGCGCCAGTTTGATATCATTACCGCGGTGACAATTACGGGTTTCGGCGAATGAATGGAGAAATGAGGTTCTGGCACGAAAAATTGTTTCGTTAGCCCGGCCACGAATCGCCTCGTTCATTTTTTTCAGATACCGAAATCCACTCATTTTTGCCAGTTCTTCCTTGATCAAGCCTGAAAAAGTTCTATTCAGGACGAACTTTAATTAATATCGAAATAATTTTCGTATCAAGCTACAAATTATTATTAATCCCTTGTTAAGAAATGTCGTTTAAAATTATCGAGTAATCGATTTTATTTTCAGGTCTAGCAAAAATATATACTTAATTATTGAAATACGAGGATGCATTCATTTAATGATCTCTGTCGTATAATAAATTCATACCCAACGCGTTTTCATAGCATCATATAATAGTTATTGCATATGATATTTCTTATTTACTGATATTTTATGTGCTTATATTTCTGTACGTTTTTGTGTTTAAATTAGGTAGTGGTTCCTGCATCTGAGTGGAGCGTAAAGCAGTGTGAGGATGCGGAAATCGTGTGGTTCCTTTGAAACTCGGTCATTTAAGTGTGTTTGATTAATATAGCTAGAGGACGATCGCAAAAGCACATTCAACGATAGAACTTCCTGGCAGATTCAACATAGAACTCGTGCAAACTGTCGCCGAGTGGTCCAAGAGTGATAAATATTCCGCGAACGAGGTATTAGTTAATGAATCAAATAGGAGAGATTCCATGGTCGGTGAGTATTTAGACCGATTAAACATTCTTCCAACTTTCGCGCTTTCCGCGTTCCCCGCCGAAAAATTCTATTTTGCGATTTATATTAAAATTCCGTATAATACCGGGTAATTTCGATGCGATGCTAAAGTCTCGTTTAATATGCACCGCATTAAGCAGCGAAACCTTTATTTCCACAGCGATAATTGGCGCAACGATCCGTTACAATGAATTACGATTCACCCTGCCGGGTTGGCTCGACTGTTAATTGCAATGTTTGTAATTCGAAAGAAATCTGCGAATTATATTGTCCACAAAGTAATTGATTATTCTCGTCGACTTTATTCCTTAGCGATAGCAGAGGATGGAAAATATCGTCGGAGAGGAAATATATAACGAACGCTTAGAATTAGGATGCAAGATTAGGATAATAATCAGTCAGTTGATCAGGACAAAATCGATATGCCCTGGGCGATTAATCGGCGACATAAAAGAGAGTGATGAACGACCGGTGCGCGTATGTGGGAAACACGCTATTTAACATCGAATTAACCGTTTAACGCGTATTGTTGCCATGCCGGCCGGGATTAATTGCACGCGTTACCCGGTTACTTTTATAGGGAGGGATTTCAATTTTGCGCGCGATTTAATCTCGACTGGATGCTCCGCCAGCGAACAATGTTTGTCTTTTTCATCTTTTTGCCCATTGTGCCCGATAATTATTTTATTTTGAACCCTTCGCGCATTTAATTAATTTCAGCCACAGTTAATTACTGTACCTCACGTTTGAAGATTTAGTTAAAAAATCAGGTTGATTTGTTAATCAAATTGCAAGCAAGCTGCACTTTGCAAACGTAATTTTTTTCAGTGGAATATTCTCAGAACTTTAAAAAAGAATTCTGTTTACAATTCCTTTTAAGTGCACTTAAGTTATTATTCACGTCACTAATAATGTTTTAGTTAAAGTTTTCGTATGCAATGCTCAAGCTGCATTTATGATTACGTGAGAATATACAAAAAAGTCTGAAAACTTGAACTTCTAAACGGTAATTACGGAAGAGACCTGTGAAATTGTTGGCAAGTGGAATGCAGCCGACGCTGGTCAAACATAGGGGCATTCTATCGAAAGCTACTTGGCCTCTGTGAAACTGTTCAAGCTAGAATTCAGTTTCACAATTAATGGACTGTTGATGGAAATTATGGGCCACACGCGGTAAAGGTAGGTAGTTATTCCGGCGGAAACTTCCGAGCCGCCGTTCCCTCGGTAAAATATAACTACGTAACCCGAGGAAAATTCAACGAACCAAAAAAGGAAGAGAGACGGAGCGAGAGATGAGGGCACGTGTCCCGTGAATAAAAATAAAGGTTGGAACGCGTAATGGCATTATATCGACTTCATTTAAATTCCGGCGCGGGCTGCCGGTATACAAAGAAACAGAAGGAGGGGAAAAACCGAGACTGGAATTAAATCTGTCGCGTTCGATGCAGCGTTCGCTCCTCTTTTTTATTATTTTCTCCCCTGCGTTCCCCTTTTTCACCCAACTGTCTCGTGTAACGCCACAGAGGAATTTAAAGTAAGATATCGAGACAAAAAACAGCGGCCCATTTTTTACTTATTGTTAGTTCTATTTTGGAATATCAATTACGAATATCTTAAAAGGCTACTGTCACTGCTATGATGATATTTTGAGTAAATTCTCTCTAAAAGACTAGAGTAGATATCGTGGAGGGTTCATGAGAATTGGTAACGAATCACGCAGTCTTTTCGCCATCCCGATTTATGTGATTGGTTGTTCTAACGCTTGCAATCTGAATCCATGGTTAATGTTCCTGTCAAAACTACAGTATTTCGTTCCCCTTTACGTCGTGCAAATAAAAGCATTTAACGCGATTTCAGAAGCTCTGCGATTTACGCAATTTGAATGCATCCTAGGCACTTCCGCTTCGAAAGTATATTCGATTCCAATTTTACTGTCAATGCATAGTTCGACGAGATTGCATGAGGGAAGGGGTCATTGTAATGCGACTAATTGCGATGGAACGTTGTAAAGAAGAAACTGCTGCGTCAAACTATCTACTCGCTTTGGATTGAAATTACCTCGCGTACCTCTTTGCAGATTGATTTTGCTAGATTCTCTACGAGATTCATTACTAAGAGGGCGAGTTAAAGTACACAGCTCTTGAAAAATGCAGAAACTAGTAAAATTGATGATAACACCTTCTGAAAATACTTTCAGACTTCGAGAATAAAAAAATAGCCATTGCATCGCGAGTATAAAATTTATATTCACTGATCGAATTTTATACACAAACCCAGTGACGGTCTTTCGCATACTTCGGGAAATCGTAAAACGGATATCAAAGTTTTATCAACTTCAAGTGTCTTTTTATAACAACTAATCCGAAATTATGTGTTTCTCCTTTCAAACTACAAGAAACTAAATGAGAATACGAAGAACAATGCACAATATAGAGAGCGATTTACGCGATCGTAACAAAACACAGTTTTTGCAACTGCAAAATGCAGATACACTTATGAAAAAAAAGTTATAAAAATTTAACACTTCTTCAACCGTTCATTTGTTTCCTTTAACGCTTTTTTCTAACATTTTTGCTATAGTTCTATGAATCACCATGTATACAGGTAATTTCCAGTAAGATTTTCCTGATGAGAAAAGGTGGCGACGTGTGCAGAGAAGTAAAAACCATCGAGCGGTCTAATCGAATCGCAATTTTTTTCCGCTCTCGGGACAAAGAAAGGTTTCGCCCACGGAATACGAAATTAACCGTCACTTCTGACCGGGGAAAATTGGAAAATATGCATGAAGTGGGAGAGCCCACCGGATCCTTGGCGCGTGCAGCCTTCCCGCGCCGCACGCTTGTTCGTTCTCTTGAGTGACGGAAATTTTAATAGGAAAAGTTGTCCCGCATATCGTAGAAAGGGAATCAAGTCCTCGGCGTCGGCTGACTTTTTCCAGAATTTAAACGCAAGTACCCAACGACTGGGGGGTAATCCGGATTTTGATTCCGGGTAACAGACGCATTTGGCGCCGATGATCACGGAAACGTGACCGAGGGGTCACCCGCTGAACACTCGCACGTTCCCGTGGGAACCATGAATCCGCTGGTTTAAAGCCTCGGTCACCGTACCAAGATTTTACTTCGATTCTCGACGGGACAGGCAATGCACCCCCGAACGCTGCTTCTCGGTGATTCGTCGAAAGTTATCGCTGTGAGATTCGGGAAAAATTCACGAGGGCGAACGAGCGAGTCCCAGATTTTCCCTTGATTTTCTGTTCGAGTGTGAACGCTGAATTCGAGGCGACTTAAATTCGCGATAAATGCGATATACGGCAGGAATCCATTTACCTGAGTCAATAAATTTATTTTCCAATACGGTAGATTCACTTACCGTGACTGTAATCATTTGTTGAAACTATTTATAAAACCGGCACTTAAAAGCTGAAAATGTACCTAATGGAATGATTCAATTTGCTTTATGTTACGTTGGTGTGACAATAGAATGCTATTTTCGACGCTCTTACTACATACACGTATAACTAAATTATGCAATTATTTTTGCACTACTATAACTGGAACTAATCTTTAAGGACGGTCACCGGAGATAGGAATAACCGTCGTTTAGTTTAATTTACCAGCTCGCCGTACACCCGTTCATTCTGTCATTAATCATTCTGAGCCACGTTTCTATCGATAGAAGTTTGGTGAAAAAAATCATGTGAACGCGAACGAGCGTAAAACTCGATGCCGGCTTAACAGTCGTCAAAACCGTGGAAAGCGCTCGAGGTCTGTATACATTAAAGTGGAAAATTCGGGTTTACAGCACGTGCGCCCGAGAGAGATAGAAGATTGCGACGATGGCAAAAAGCATCGAGCAGGCTCGAAACTCCGGCTCGTACAGCAAACTTCCAGGACATGGCCAGTTTCAAAATTTATTCACCGCAGCCGTGAAAATTAATATATTCTGCTGACATAAATAAGGACCCATCGGCCTTGATTTTAATTCAGTTCTAAATTTCAAATCAACGTCGAACATTAATATTAATAATGCGTTCAATTGTCACAAGTCAATGTGTAAACTTTTTAAACAAATTTGTTCCAAACGTTATCGTTTAAAAAATGTTATGAATGTAAAATACTGAAAAGTAAATAAACGGTGCATTTATGTTTATTTATTTTTTAATTTAGTGCAACAATTATACCATTAGTAATAGGAGAGGCAAAGTTTAACTCAAATGTAATCAGTTCTCTTTTTAATCTATGTTATAAAGAGGTTTAAAGCGAGACATTAAATGATGATTTCGGTAGAAAAATGGATTATCATTTGTCATTTACATTTTTTATATTACCATTACCAATCTTTTTATAGTTACAGTTTCTGCTAAAATTTCGCGTATACTTAATGCAATAAAGATATATATACTCATCAAGAACGAGCATACGTTAATTATGAAATAATTCGGCGCAGTAAATTACAATTTTTATAGTACACCAACGGCCATGATTTTGCGAGGGGCGAAGTAGAATGTACACGTTGCACGATGCGAGCTTCGTAATCAGAACCGCGTGTATCAAAGGTGAAAATATTCATTCGGCGCTATGAAACCAGCCGCGAGGTCACGCGGACGAAATTTCGCCAGGACCCGGTGATTGGGCAAAAGAGAACAGAAATTGTAGAAGCGGTATGAAGAGAATCGTGATCGACTACGAAATTCAAGCGATAAAAAAAATACCAAATCGAAGAGTGGCGAAAGCGATCGAGTGAAATTCATATCCCCGTGAGATGCCACGGTGTGGCGTGGAGTTGCTATAGCGCGCGACCACCGGCGCTATCTATCGCGTAATTGGCCATGAGGCGTTAATTCGCGCCGAGCGAGCCATCGCCGAGAGGAATAGTGAACGCGTGTTAGAAAAAAAAAAGAAATACCATTGGTTTTAAAATTTAACTTTCGTCGGCTTACTCAAATTCATTTGAGTATTCCATTTTTAAGACTGAAGCTGTATTCCAATTACACGTTTTATAACAGGATATCAGTAAACAAATAATATTTGATGTGCATGTAATTACAGTAGAACCTAGTAGAACCCACGGTAGAACTATATGAACATGTTACAAATAAGAATTTTCTAATGCATTCTATTAAACCATTTTCACGGGAACCCTATATTTTCTTTACGGAAAATGAAAGTTAGAAACTTTAACTATTGTTTAGATCAACTTATATTAAAATCGTATATGTTTTACAAAATGCTATCGAGCTACCTTAATTCATGCAATACAGGTTCTACTGTATTCAAAAATTACAATAATTCCTGACAATTATTATATAAATGTTTGTCATACAAATTGTATTATATTATAAACCTTTGTAAATTTTTAATATTGTCCTTTTAAATCTGTCGTTTAGTTAATTCTCAGACAACAGCGAGGATTCGTGTTTCCTGATAGATTACGCGAGGATGCAGAAGCCACGAGCAATCTCTCGCCGCGACGTTATTGCGTTAGGACACTGTTCGATCGAGAAGAACACGCGAAAGAGCACAGACACACGCGCGCAACTTGCAATCAAGAAAAGGATCTGCGAACATCAAAGGCTGAGACCTCAATCAAATCCAATACCTCCTCCCTGCCAGCATCGCGCGCCGTCGTCGACGTCGTCGCGACTAGAAATTCAGGATACGACGGCGACGTATCGTGCCACAGAAAGAACTGCTCTTGTAAAAAGACTGTCGATCCGGCTGACTTTCTCTCTGAGGAATCGGAATTAAATTAAACGTCCGTTTAAGCAGTGTCCAATTTTAGATGTTACACTAGTTCCTTTCATTGTGACTCCTTTTTCAAAGGAGGGACATCTTTCGGTTCATGTGACGCGCGTTCCATTTCCGTTTGTGAAGTAGAAAATCTAGATCTTTCTCTGACCTCATTCTCTAATAATAATCGATCGAACATTAATTGATACCTTTAAACCATGTTCATTATTTTACTTCACATCTCATTTTATTCTACGTTTATTCTTTAGAATTTCAAACGCGTTCTAGTTTCTAAATCGAAATAAAACACTTTTCACGGTCTCAAATGGTAATAATCTTCACTTTGACACCAATTTTCTAGCCGAAATCAATAACCCGGGTCTTTTTAAAGTTCGCTAAATTCGCAATAATGCATTGGTGTCGATGCATAATATCGTCAGGTCGATCGATACGTAAGTACTGATATAAATGAGGACAAGCGTACTTCTAGTTTGAGAATTCGTATGATATCCGCTCTTGACCAAAGAAGGCGACCTCGAATTAAAGCTTTGTCGTGCGACACGAATATCTAACGATTGTCCAACAACAAAAAATTTACTAATTTTCTAATTTATACATACATTTTATATTGGAAAGTATATATGAAAAGTAGAGTTTTATTAAAATATCCTGGGTCGGTAACCATTTCGAGCATCGAGCCAACGAGTGCCATTGAACGTTGAACCTCGTATAAAAATCGAACACGCGTTTCTCTACACTCGATTACACTCGAAGACAAATAGTCGTAATCCAATCACAGTATATCCACTATCTCTCAGTTTATGGTGACCGGTAGGCCCCCTTTTCTTACAACACTGCGTATCGAGGTGGCGAACGGAATGGCGTTCACTTTTTGCTGAAACGTGCCCGTACAGAACGACGCTTCCACCTGATAAGATTTTATGGCCAACGAAATGTTTGATTCGCTCGATGCACTCTTTTGTTGCGCGCATTGCCTCGGATCAATCCAATCCCGATATCAAAGGCAATTGTACTTATTCCTTCTTCACAGAGGAGAATCAAAATCATGTTTCCCAGCGCATCGTCCATTTACACCTAAACGAATTACGGTCTTACCTACGTTCTAATCTAACTGTTAGAAAATATAAAGTTAAAAAGAAAATATACTAGTGACCGAAAATTGTATACAAAAGTTAACCCATATCACATATTAGTTGTTCGCAGTTGGACATGAAGAGGCAACAATCTAAATTCAGTACAATTTGTTTCCTAATTAATAAAAGAAATTTTATAAACCGACTTACTATTATTAGATTTGCTAGTATTAGAGGATTCATTCGCATAAAGAAAAGTGCAATTATGATACTTTATTAATTGTGATTTCTTTTAACAAAGAATTATTAGAACAATTGTACGTGCTGAGTCTCGGGAATTGTATCCAGACGTCTGTATTCGAGTCTTGGTCGGATAACGTGAAATGAGTTTCACAATTTTCCTCGATGTAATTTGAACTTTTCGCGGGGTATGGTGGAATTCAAGAAGCTTGGTACGAGCAAAACGAATGGGACCACATCAGCTCGGTGCGTACCTGCAAAAATTGTATTATATTATAAACCTTTGTAAATTTTTAATATTGTCCTTTTAAATCTGTCGTTTAGTTAATTCTCAGACAACAGCGAGGATTCGTGTTTCCTGATAGATTACGCGAGGATGCAGAAGCCACGAGCAATCTCTCGCCGCGACGTTATTGCGTTAGGACACTGTTCGATCGAGAAGAACACGCGAAAGAGCACAGACACACGCGCGCAACTTGCAATCAAGAAAAGGATCTGCGAACATCAAAGGCTGAGACCTCAATCAAATCCAATACCTCCTCCCTGCCAGCATCGCGCGCCGTCGTCGACGTCGTCGCGACTAGAAATTCAGGATACGACGGCGACGTATCGTGCCACAGAAAGAACTGCTCTTGTAAAAAGACTGTCGATCCGGCTGACTTTCTCTCTGAGGAATCGGAATTAAATTAAACGTCCGTTTAAGCAGTGTCCAATTTTAGATGTTACACTAGTTCCTTTCATTGTGACTCCTTTTTCAAAGGAGGGACATCTTTCGGTTCATGTGACGCGCGTTCCATTTCCGTTTGTGAAGTAGAAAATCTAGATCTTTCTCTGACCTCATTCTCTAATAATAATCGATCGAACATTAATTGATACCTTTAAACCATGTTCATTATTTTACTTCACATCTCATTTTATTCTACGTTTATTCTTTAGAATTTCAAACGCGTTCTAGTTTCTAAATCGAAATAAAACACTTTTCACGGTCTCAAATGGTAATAATCTTCACTTTGACACCAATTTTCTAGCCGAAATCAATAACCCGGGTCTTTTTAAAGTTCGCTAAATTCGCAATAATGCATTGGTGTCGATGCATAATATCGTCAGGTCGATCGATACGTAAGTACTGATATAAATGAGGACAAGCGTACTTCTAGTTTGAGAATTCGTATGATATCCGCTCTTGACCAAAGAAGGCGACCTCGAATTAAAGCTTTGTCGTGCGACACGAATATCTAACGATTGTCCAACAACAAAAAATTTACTAATTTTCTAATTTATACATACATTTTATATTGGAAAGTATATATGAAAAGTAGAGTTTTATTAAAATATCCTGGGTCGGTAACCATTTCGAGCATCGAGCCAACGAGTGCCATTGAACGTTGAACCTCGTATAAAAATCGAACACGCGTTTCTCTACACTCGATTACACTCGAAGACAAATAGTCGTAATCCAATCACAGTATATCCACTATCTCTCAGTTTATGGTGACCGGTAGGCCCCCTTTTCTTACAACACTGCGTATCGAGGTGGCGAACGGAATGGCGTTCACTTTTTGCTGAAACGTGCCCGTACAGAACGACGCTTCCACCTGATAAGATTTTATGGCCAACGAAATGTTTGATTCGCTCGATGCACTCTTTTGTTGCGCGCATTGCCTCGGATCAATCCAATCCCGATATCAAAGGCAATTGTACTTATTCCTTCTTCACAGAGGAGAATCAAAATCATGTTTCCCAGCGCATCGTCCATTTACACCTAAACGAATTACGGTCTTACCTACGTTCTAATCTAACTGTTAGAAAATATAAAGTTAAAAAGAAAATATACTAGTGACCGAAAATTGTATACAAAAGTTAACCCATATCACATATTAGTTGTTTGCAGTTGGACATGAAGAGGCAACAATCTAAATTCAGTACAATTTGTTTCCTAATTAATAAAAGAAATTTTATAAACCGACTTACTATTATTAGATTTGCTAGTATTAGAGGATTCATTCGCATAAAGAAAAGTGCAATTATGATACTTTATTAATTGTGATTTCTTTTAACAAAGAATTATTAGAACAATTGTACGTGCTGAGTCTCGGGAATTGTATCCAGACGTCTGTATTCGAGTCTTGGTCGGATAACGTGAAATGAGTTTCACAATTTTCCTCGATGTAATTTGAACTTTTCGCGGGGTATGGTGGAATTCAAGAAGCTTGGTACGAGCAAAACGAATGGGACCACATCAGCTCGGTGCGTACCTGCATACAGCGCGGCCGGTTATAACAACAAAATGTGAAACCAACACGATTACGGAAATCTGATTCACAGACGATGCAAATGGGAATTGCCTTCGCGGAAAACTTACCCTCTAACATTCTCGTCTACTTTGCATCCGACGCGTTTAAAACTTTCTGCTACATTGTATTCCTCTGCGATTCTACGTATAGTTCCTCTGTCATCATATTGAAATTAGGAAATGTACATGTACAAAATAATTAATTAAATAAATATACTAATTTTATTATAAAAAACTGTGTACATTGTATACCAAATTTCGTTGTCTTCTGATCTAACATACACAATGTTTATTGTCACACATGACATACATACGAAGTGTTCAGTAGTATATAAGTACATAGTACATGACATGTGTCCAGTATGGATGCCCAATAAGTTAAGTACATATAAAAATGGAATTAAAACATGATGAAAAAACTATATTTTACAACCGTTTATATATTTCATAATCCATTATTTGTAAACGAGCGCATTCTTATGGTTGTAAATAATAGTAATTTCGTGTATATAGACGTTACGTGGCCAAGATTTCTCATTTCTAATAAAAACCAAGACTTTAATCTGGCGATCTTTGCCCGCGTCGGTCGTTTACGAAGCTGGATAAATTACCGCAATTTTGTATCGAGTGACAGGTTCGAGCACACCGATAGGAACCAGCGACGGATAACTCATCAGTCGTTGATATTGATGCTCGCCACGCTCGGCTTCGGGCTCTGTGGTTCCTCGCCGCCAAAACAAAGTAATTTATCTTCGCTCTGATACTTCTGATCCGTTGTCTTACGCTCTCAGCTCGACCGGTCCAGCTAGCTACGTTACAAATCGCCCGACAACATTGGTTACTCTTCTGATCGTATCCCAAAATTCCGCCGCAGGTGTTACACCATAAAATGGAAATCTACATAGATTCCATCTTTTCATCAATAGTTTAAAAAAAAGTGCTTATTGTCTATCAAAAAATCTGATAGTAAATCATATAATCCTAATTATACAACAAGTAATAAATATTCTTTTTCAAGTAATACATATGTTTTCGATTATTCATTAAAATATTATACATTTTTATTCGTTCATGCTCTTACAATTCGTCTTATTCGATTATACGTTTTTCAATGTCGAAAGTCAATAAATTGTTGATTCTCAACGCTTATTAGGTACAAGATATATAATCGGTTTAAACTATGACCATGTTGATATCGCTAATACATATTTTCTCTTGTAACATATGAATATGAGGCTTCTGAACACACCAAGTACATACACATATCTTGGTCGTTTCGATATCTTACAACTGTGACCAGGGATTATTACCGTGCTTGGTTCTTGATGGGGTTATTTTTCTCCGTGAGCCCACTGACGCGACGCCGAAGGGCGTCCGATTCTCTTGACCCGCCTCGCCACCACAAAACGTTTAGTATGTGTCTCGTTAATAACACTCTCAGAGCTTGGGTCATATCGATCTTCTCGGATACCGTTTCATCTATGGAGCATTAGAGTTCTTTTCCGACAAATGGAAAAATTACAAATACCCTTTGGAACTGCATTTCTCTCGCAATTCGAACCGATTCGTCTCACTTTCAAAAGGCCAACGGAGTTTAGCGAATTGTTTTCGCAGAGACGAAATTTTTCAAACATCCGGTACTCGCAATCTTTAATGTTGATAGGTGGAAAAGAAAATCCAATATCAAGCGAGAAATAAAAATAATGCATGCGAAAGAAATCGCAGATATTTAGTAATTTTATTGATTTTCTTTCAATAGAGTGATATAGTAGTTTCTGAAAATGTTAATAGCCTAAAACAACAGTTTATGAAGTATAGTTTTCATATTTCAATAGAGTGATATAGTAGTTTCTGAAAATGTTAATAGCCTAAAACAACAGTTTATGAAGTATAGTTTTCATTGGTTTACAAAATTATTGTTCAAGATAATTCATGCAACTATAACAGGTCATATCTTTTTTTCACGATGTTTTCTGAACCAACTTCAATTTTATTGATCAAAATACTACATTCTTCAAAATACAAGTTCTCTCGAAATGTGAAAGGAGGCGATCGAAAGGAAAAATTTCGGTCCAACAAGCAGAGAAAACTTCTCAGACTCCAGAAAAGCTCTTCAAGAATGCGAAGATAAACGAAGCTGAACTTCCTTCTCGTGATATTAGAAATAGGTTCAGCGGATGGTAAGGAGGCAAAGTTTCACCGTCGAACGACGTGATCCGCTTTAACGCTTTAAAACGATTCGCAAACGAGGAGCTCGTTAGGAAAGAGTAAACAGATTTTTTTTCGACTGGAAGATTGTTTCCTTGTAAAAACACCGAAGCCTTTCGCTTTTCTACATCAAATCCGAAAGCGAAAACGTCTCTTAAAGTTGTTCATAAAACTTGTTCTCCCTTAACTTATATCATTTTTAAATTAGGATTTACTTCTTCACGCAAATTCTTGTAATTAAGTCCGACACTTCTACTAAAAACTTGCTCCAATTTCGTATCTCTTTCAGCAGGAAAGCAACTTCTTTTTAAAATAATACTGCCTTAATTGCTCAGTGCTTGTATGAACGCTTGTTGTAGACTCAAAAGTTTGGGTACACTTACCCCGTTTCTATTCTGCGTTCAAGCACGCATTCAAGCCTTTCTCGCGTTGCACTCAAGTACCGTAAACTGGGGTAGCATTTGACAGATTTTCGAAGCATTTTGTCATATAATTAAAATGTACAAATGTCCTTATACATTAATCTAGTTTGCATCACTAGAATGTTATATATGTACATTTCTCTGAAACTTCTAGTATAACAATTTATAAAGTCGTTTGTAACATCAGATACCAGTACGGACTTTTTTATTACTTTCTCATAAATATTACTCCAGTTTCTGTTACTCTAAATGAAATGGAACTACTTCAATGAATAGTACATAAACCATTAAACATCATGACAAGTCCATTTCGCTCAGGAAGATCCTTCATTAAAGTTTGCATAACTACTTTTGCACTTAATACAGTAGAACTTCCATTGTACAAAATAATTGTGGGGCAAATATGATCATAGGTGAAGCTTCTCACGTAATAGAATAACTCGTACTTTCAAGCCAAAATACAATATTTATTTATAAATAATTTATTATATAAAATAGAAAGTCAGAAAACAAATATTTTACAATCCTTCTCAGTTTTAAAGAAATCCAACCTATGGACTCCAAACTTTTTTAGTACCTAAATCATATATAATTTAATTAAGTATTTTTCAATTGCATGTTTCCAATAATAAGTGTCTCTATAATAGAGGTTCTATTGTAAAGCTTGTACTGGCATTGATCCCACGCTCGCTTCAGCTTGCAGACAGTCACAGAATGTACCATTGAAATCCGACACCTGCTCGGTAAAAATGAACTCCCATTGTTGTACCGTGTAAAGGCAAGCAGTGTCATTGCTCTACAAGCCAGGCGCGTCCAATTGTACGTAGCCACCGTTAACGGAACGCCGCTGCCGGTGCTTGTCAGGATAATCGTAAGGTTTGAATATCATCACCTGATGAATATGCATGCGTACCAAGAAGGATCATAGTTTGTCCGTTAGAATGTAACGCGGAGATGAATAGGATGATCGAATTGCTAGATGGAGATTGTGAAGGATTCTCGGTCGAGACCTTGTTTCGTGTTCCGAATAATCGATTAATTTCTCTTCGGATTCAACTAATTTTTGCATTATTTTTATGCCAGTGAATACATTTAGTGTATTTTTATGCAAAGTGGAACTTATCAGTTTATAAAAGTTTGTATTTTTTAGCCTTATAAAAGTTTGTATATGTATTTTTTAATCTAATTTAAATTTCATATAAACGCGTGAACTCTGCAGTCTAGTAATGATTATACTCGGTGATATGGGAAATTCAGAATCCTGGTTAAATGGCGTGTAACGTAAAAAATGCCCGCGGAGTCACACTTTTTTCCCATCGTGAAGCGAAACATAGCATCACGGTGCTAACGACTTTCGCGGTCTTTTTGTCGGCAAACATCTGCACTACAAACCGTTGGATAATCGTTGATGACCGGGCTCGAAGAAATGAAAGTGATTAGGGACACGGAATGGCGTGATCCAGGTGGTAGAAATCGTAATTGATTACTTTCCCGGCAACGCGGTGATATTGAATAGAAGTAATTATCTATATCTAAATCGTACTTTTTTGACACAGATAGTAAAAAATAATCTCATCATGTCATCTAATAACAATTTTAATTCGGTTACTAAACTATTTTTCAAATTTGTATCGATGTTAGTTAACATTTTAATCCTTCTTCAGAAAATTAACTATCGTTTAAGCACGATTTGAAGAAGTGGAAGTATTGCGTAAGTTATCTTAATACCTAATGACTCCCGGTGACTAATTTCCCCTAATCAGCTTGATTCTGTTCAAATAGATTTTGCATAAGCGTCACGTTTCTTAACTTTCGAATAAGATTGTAATTCACATTCAAGCGAACAATTCGTTTCACTCGATTAACGGTCACAGTTATTAACTAAAACTCGTTGAACTAAACTTCCAGCTAGTATTATCGTAGCAAGTGCGTATTAATAGTTGATTAAATCGGCGAAAACTTTAATCGCGCTCGTTCGCTAACGTTCATTAAATCGGCGAAATCGATAACCGTAACGCAGATTCGAGCCGGTTGCGCGGCACGATTCGCACAAACGACAATAAAACAATGCGCACGTTTCACGGTGATTATCAAGAGTGATTAGGCGACTGCTGGCGTTTTCATTGTTCTTCAACGAGGTCATGCTTTTTACCTGCGATTATTGAAATTCAAGTTTGTTCTTGTATCATGTGAAAATACTTTTATATGAACACATTTGTCCCTCAATTAATTCATGTAAAGTATGTGGATTCTGCTGTATCTAAATCCGTCTCAAAGATATAGTCTTTCAAAGTTTCGCTGTTCAAGTGCCCGGCGGAATCCCCGCGGAATTTCTGCATGTTCTTGCCTGTTTCGAGAATCAAAGGGTTATTTTCTTGGAACCGTATCTGACAGTATCTAAAGTCTAGAGTTCTGAAGTTCTGGAGTCTAAGTCTAGGGTTAGTGCATGTTCGTAATTGGGTTGAGGTGCAAAGGAGACGTCTGAACCGTGTGAGAAAGATAGCGATAGCAGCGACGAAAAAATGTACGGCAATATCTCGAAAAAAGAAATAGAATCAGAATAAACTAGGCGACATTTTAAAGAATATACGTTTCCGCTGCTGATGAAGGCAGTTACTTGTTGCAAAGTTACGAATGATTAAAATTTTGTGTTGTTTAATAGACGTTAGCATAGAAATCTTGTAAGTGGATATTCTGTTTTCGATTTTTCTCATCCAAATTGGCTAGATTAAACGGTAACTCATTTGATGCGCAAACCATTTTTTAATACATGCAAATAATGTTTTATGACGTAGTACGAACTGTCGTAAAGCCAAATCCTGGCAGCTAACCGACTAATAAAAAGATTCTCGACGGTACATTTAATAAGCTCGTGACTCAGACACTTGAGGCTTGCCAAATTAAGGCTTCTCTTAAAAATCTCACGTGCGATCACGTACCCTACAAACGTAATACGCATCTTTAATGTACGGTCAATTGCGACGTGAGCTCTCATAAGAAATGATACTCGACCTTAAAGCCTTAAAGCGTGGTGATTCAAAGATTGTAAACACTAAGGAAGCTTTTTACCAGTGAACCCAGTTTCATTTTATGTTCAATCATAAGCCGTGTTTGAAAGAATTAAAAGTTTCATATCCAACGGTAGGTGTATGATTTCCAAACACCCGTTGTTAATTTTAATCCTTCATAAATTGTGCCTCTTGTATCGGCCTGCCCGATCGATTCTTAAAACAACAAGGAACAGATCGAATCATAAATCTGCAGTTTTCTGTAAGAATCGATGGGATTTATAACTGTTTGCTTTGAAGCTCCGCAAAGAATAACGCTCTTCCTGTAAATTTTTTCTCGAAACTTTAATCGGGGTCAGGGAAAAGCCCGACTGCCGAGTTTTACGACGAATCCGGCAACGCAGCCATAAATTCGTTCCATCTAAAAGGAGACTCTTTCTTAAATATCATCGTAAGTATAGCGAGCTACCAGTCTTCTTTACGATTATATTTTCTTCGCCACGCTATACGTGAGATATACGCCGTTCAATGCAACGAAGCTATCAGCTTCTCCGGAAAATTGCGTTTCTTCGCCTCGAAGAATAAACTGAATACAGAATGATGGTAACACATTGTGTATTTAATGGGAAATCTTGGCAAAAGGGATGATCGTTCGATTACTTACACCGTGAATCTCATAAGAACGCTACGTCAGACCCTATTGAAAGCTTATCTTATTAAACATAAAGAATTTCTTAAGAAAATTACATATCACTTCTTAATACAGTGAAACCTTTAGTACATGAACTAATGTGTAAATAAATTGAAAGTTCTACCGTAATTATAATTTTTTTCTACATTTTTAATGCATTCCGATCAACAATTGCAAAGATTTGTGAATATGATGATCACGCATCATTGCACGAAGTTCTGAGTTCGCGAATTGGACTTATTTCTGGACGCAATTTCGCCCGTCTTTCATCAAATTCTTTGCGACTATCAGGCTGGAATGTTTGCAGTACAACCGCCAATATTTTGCTAATACTTCAGTGCAACCCGACTGCACAATATGCCCAGCCGTTGGATATCCGTAGAGAACAGCTGGCTTTCGTCCGCGGTTCATACCGACCGAAATGCCTAACGAGAAACAGTGGAGAAACAGCCGGATGTGCAGCGAAATATTCTCGCGTGCAAAAACTCTCGACACGTCGCGCTGCGCCGTGAAAATTGTAACGTTAATTAACCGATTATTTACGGTGAACTGGCTACGGAAATATAACCCGCGTCGAACGACATTCGAAACAAAACGAATCGCCGCTCCGCGGTATACAAAAAAGTCGAAATTTATATGGGCCCGATGAAAGGGCGTGTGTGCGCACACGAAAAACACGATGGAGATAAACGAGCCTGCAGGCGGAATAAAGTTAAAACGAGTTTATATTGAATTACTCTGGATATCAATGTACGGGTGAGGATATTTGATGCAGTAAATTTTTAATTAAGTCACTGATTGAAGGGTGTGGACTGAAAATTATTTTTATTGAAACCGTTAATAAGAGAACCAGAGATGAAAATATTTGTGTTATGATGAAATTTCATAAAAAAAATATCCATCAATAAAGAAGAAATTTAAGTTCGGGACATTAAGCAATTATATTCGTTATTCCTCTAACAGGATTCAGTGGTAGAATTGTTATTATTCAGGTATGAGAATCGTAAAACGCATTCTGCTCGCTGCGCTGGTCGCCAGGCGTGATATAACGATTCCATGTCAAAAGGATCATGTATCTTGGTCTTGATTACCGATTCAGCTCGTTCATCTCACGTACGGTCAGTTCTCCGTTACTGTTGGAAAGCTTGATTAAGCTTCAAAGCACGTCTATAGTTTTGACGTTAGGTAATATAGCTTTTTAAGACATTTAGTGTTTAAGGCAATAATCATTTTATTCTTACAAAATCCTGATCAAGGTATGACCTGAAAACTGAGTACGGAATCTATTGTTCAACAAGTGATTCGAACAATCGATTAACCTTGCGCCTCAGTTATTAAAGGAACAAAACTTGAAGGACTTCATTGGGTGTTTCGTGACCAACATGATTCAGTGAGTTTGAGTGCACTTGCTGCAATCCAGTCTCGTCTATCTCACGCTCTATCGTCCCAAGCGTGTCACTGGTGTTGCGTACGTGTGTCGTTATGAAATCGCGGCCGGTCGTGAATACATTACAAGGTAGATGCACGTGCAACCGTCGGCGACGACGGCGACAACCTTGCAAGCTTCGTGCAGGGACGAGCGAGTGGCGCACGTAAATTAGATCAAGTTTACATGACGTTAATCGAATCTCCATTGTACGTAGTACACTCGGCCGCGCCTTACCATTGTTGATACGTTAGCAGAGTCCGTCGCCTTCAGTTGGAATCATTCGTCGCGAACGTTTCTGTACTAGTTCGCACGGGGATTCTCGCGCTGTGCAGTGCCGTCGACTTTAGTCGCAGGGAATTTATTCGCGATTGTTTGCCAAGGTATTAACACTTCTGAGTAACTTGCAGTCGCTGTCTCGGTGTTTCGCTTTCGGGTCTATCCAGGTTGTTTTATCGTGTAATTCAGTTGCAAGCATGCTTGCTTTTGAGAAATAACTCTGTTTGAAGTTTGTACGTAACCGTTTTACTCACAATACCCGATTTAATGGTTTATCTTGTAATATTTGTTCTATATCGTATTATAAAAGATTATTGTTCACTAACTCCGTAGACTACAAGGTACATGATGGAAAGGATCACAAATTATTTTTCTTTATTAATAATTTTAGATGTTTCACTGACACTATGTTTAAACTACTTCAGTGATGTGATACGAAATAAACTAGTACCTTCGACATCGATAATCACTGTACATTTTAAAGTTACCATTAAAATTCGGATAATATTTATAATAACTCTTTTAATTCTGTAATGGAATGGGACGAGCAATTTCACTCAAATCGTGGGAGTTATACAGCTATCGAACTTTTAAACAAAGCCCGGATTATCCTTTCACGATTTTGTACCATTTACCTAGCTCGGAGCAGATTTATGGAACAACACTGTGCATCAGTTACGTGGCATACGTGGCACGCACTGTTATTTAAAAACAAAGCAGTAATCGACGCCTCTCGGTTCGTTTTTTTCTTTTTTTCAGAGATTTGGTCGTTCATGGGTATGGAAGTTATCCGATTTCATGGGCCTTAATTGCGTTCAATTTTCAGCGATATACTTTCATTAAATTCGCATTGTAGAATAAATTTTTATATTGTACTTTCTCGAGGAAATAGAAAAGAATGTTGTCCGAGTGAGTGAATTTAAAAAAATCGAACAGTTAAAAGTGCATAGGTACACGTTTGCGAATAGATTTTCGTTCCCAGTGAACTATAAAGATTCCAATTTTCGCCTTAACGCGTATTAATTGCAATGACAACGCATTTGATGCCTTCATACTGTGCACATACGCACCCATTCCAACTGAAAATTATAGATTGTAAGACACATCATGTGCATACAACGTTTTACTTTAAGAACACTTATTATGCATCAATCTGATAAAAGCAGATGCCAGGAATTCCGACTATACTGGAGAACAAGAAGAGAAGGCCTATTTGATTACAAACGCAAACCAGATAAACGAAACGGCTGCGTGTGTTCATGCGTCAAACATACCGCTGTTACTAATTATTTCTGTTAATGAATTTCCAAAGTAAACAGTACGAGCCATGGAGAAGCAGAGATGAAACGCTGCGGATATGTGGGAAGTCTGGTATTGCTCCTCTGTACGCGGCTACGGCGATAACTGTACGCAGTAGCGTTACGTTGAAATTTCACAAAGCGAATCGCGATACCGCAGATGTTCGTCGAGGAAGTACGCAATCCCTGTTCGTATGAATTATCGCTTGGTCTGATCTAACACCGCATTACCGCGCCGCGCCGTTAACCCCAGGCGTAACAAAGCATTTACTAATTATTGAAACGAGCCTCGGCTTTGATACGCGCCACCACTAGTAGAATAGGTGCGGCATGATCAGACATTCCAGTATTCCATTTTCCATACGTCTTTATGGATCGATGTACTAATAATAATAATCGAAGTCTGTAATTTTTGTTAACCAATTTTGCAAAAGTCGATACTGTTGAAGAACTTTTTGATAATTTCAAAAGGCTTTAACATATTTTATGTTCTTACACGATGAACCACTATTTCCCATTGATTTTAGATTTTAATAGAAAAGTAGGTCCCTATTCGATTAACAATTCTCATGTACTCTCAGATTATCAGAAATTAGATCCCAGTTGCGATATTATGTCATATTGTATTAATAATTACATTATTCTTCTGCAACTCTTTAATTTTTCTTTGAACTTTTATTACGAATCTATTTATTAGCAAAAGAGTCTATGGTCAGATTGAAAGTCCCATTATATTATACATCAACATTAAAGCGAAAATCCCTTTAAAATGATCAAAAACTTCCTTAAAGGTATGGGAATTCATTTAAACAGTGTAGAAAATTGATTATACATATTATTACAAGAATGGTAATAACGGACTGAGAAATGCTGGATGTTATTCAGCAAACGCTGGAATATGATTACTCGGGGTGAATCGTGAAAGTCAATGGAAACGTTCCGACATTTCCATTCACGTCGGCCTCTTGAAAGGTTGCCTATTATGACAGCCGGGCAACAATTAAGAGATATCAATATCTATTTCCACAAAGCGGGCTCCGGCTCTAGTAGTCGCCGGTAATAATTCACTCCGCTGGATAGCTCGTTCACGCTGAATTTCGCCTTCATCTGCGGGCGGACCAGCACCATAGCGCAAAGTCGATTCGTCTCAAAACCTCCTCGTTCGAATGATCGAATTCCATAACAATGGGGGAGTAAAGCCGGATTACCCGGTAAATATACAAACGATACCGTCGAAAAAGCATCGACTTTGAGCTTTTAATCTGTCGAAGATCCTACCCGCTTCACGCGGCCCCCACCGATAGCTTTGATACCGATCGAACATGCTGAGTTCGTAGTTTTAAACGCTGTGCTGATGGGACATAAAACTTCGTGCGACTTTTTCATTAGTATAATTGACAAATCAATTTTCGCCTGGATATTGGCAAATAGTGTATAAAATTTGGCTAAATTTAATTAGTATGGTGATTGGCTCCATGGTTTTCAATTGCTTCGTGCTCAATTTTAATTCTTTATTTGATGAACGAAGCATAATTCGTGCTACACTATTTGAGTCACCAAATTCAGTTACTAATGTAATTAAATAGTTGTAATAATGTACGATTCACATTAGTTAATTTACTATTAATTCAACATTAGGGCATTTATTCGTTATGCCAGTACGTCAAATTTTCAGTTTAATGAAAAAATTGTACATTTATTCAGAGATAAAATTTTATTAAAACTCGCACTATAATCATTAATTATACATATATTCTGTCAATGAAGAATGAGTAATAAATGAACATTGACTTTGATGTTATAATTTAAAGATCAACTAAAAATCTTACGACCACGCACTTAATTCAGATCAGTTATTAGCTAGGACTTACGGATTACAGTATTTTTCTTAACGAAGAAACCGAGGAATTAAATTTAATTAGTTTCTTTAATTAAAAAGTATCAGAGAGCTCGTTTAAAATTGAAACCTTGTTACGCAATTATCGGCGATCCTTCCACCGTCCGACTTCATTCATTATGGTAGGTTTTCGACCGGATTTAATGACATCGACAAGCAGTATTTTCACGTCATTTCATAACACAAAATTATGGTAATGCCGAGTATCGTTGACGCGTGTTTCCATGATAATATGCAGCAGTCGTAAAAACGTCAACTCGATGGTTCGCATCGCTCTAGCAATTTTCCGCCCGATTAAACGTGTGATTTAAACATTAGAAGTCATCGATAAACATGTCTACGTAGAATCCATGCTAATATTTCAACCTACGCACGGGCCAACACGCCGCCCAATTTATTTAGCATCTTTGACAGCAATACCATACGTCCGTTCGGTGGAGATTAATTTTACTAATCTCGTTCCTTCTATTTTAATCATTGATACAAGTAATAATGAGGGAACGTGACCGAAAACACGGTGCGCTGTTGGAGAGACCGTTTCCACGCCGATGAGAATTTTTCCGTTTCTGATTCTATGCCACGCTTGGTGAGATCAACTTTAATGCTTTAAGCGAGCTTATACCAAAGGCTCGTTAGGAAGCTTATGGCGCATGACTGCGTTCCATCGCAGCTGGCTGGATTCCCTTCTGTTGGATCCCGGGAGAGAAAGAAACCCGGGGAATATCGCTAATTCATCTAGCAAACACGTGTCGCGTCGCTCTTTGTCCAAGATGAACCTACACGTACATACCAGATAATTTCATTCGAATGTTTCCTGTCTCTAAACAATTCTTGTTTTTCCATGAAATACGCTTTTCAACTGACACGAACAAACGAGAATAAAAGTTTTATCGAAAAGCGTGTTACCGTGAATACGATTCCGTTGGTTCTCCACCGTTCTCACGTTTGAGTACAACGAACCCCAATAAATTGTCTGTATCTGTGTTTGTTTAATTTTTATCCCCTCCTTGCCTTTGCTCGGGCCCTTTACGAGCTCGATAAGGAAACACCCGACGAAATAGACGAACTCAACGATCAGGATTAAATTAAAACCAATGAAAATGCCGCAAATACTAGCGGCGTCACCTGTGAAACCACTGAATTAGTAAATAACTCACAACCAACTGAATGCAGTGCAATAACTCATCGGAAGACTAAGATAAAGATTCCTGTTTGCGGAATGCTCGCGCAATCGTTCAACGTAGTACATAATAAAATTCGCGAGCTCTCTTCTCGGTGAGTTATATTTTTGAGCACGGCGGCACGTAAGAAAGACATTCATATTTTCAGGTGACGTCGCCGGGAAAAAAATGTTTCCCTGCAACGCGTTACGCGAGGAAAGAAAGCCAGTGGATTTTCCTAACGAAAAATGCGACTTCTTTATCCCGGCGCGAGTACATTATGCTACTTGTAACCCACGTCGTGAGCGGGTATGTACACAACACGATGGATCAGCTCGTAGCTGAAACTGTTCCCACAGCTTTTATTTCATCCACTGGCTAACGGATTACACATAGTGTGGAGACTTCACGTCGCCAATCTTCTTCGTTACACAACGGAATCCTGTCTTGATTTAGGATCGTACTCCTCTCGAGACTTTCTAGCTAAAATTTCTTACACTTTACATCATATGTACATATGCGAGTACTGCTACGTTCTTGTTACGTATAAGATATTTATTTTTTTATATTCACGGGTTAAAGAGCCCTTTGATATATACGGTATAAACAACGAGCAGTAGGGACGAACATAATATAAGCTGAAAGTTATATATAGCTCCGGTAAAAAAAAATAGATGTTTCATAAAATACGAATAGAATGAAAAGCATTTGTTGAATCATAACTGTAAAATGTGTAACATCCATGATTTTTATATGCACCTATTGTGAAAGATTTAGTCTATTTTTTACTCACCCATAAGTTCGTACCAACGAAAGATAACATCTTGTCTTAATCTCGTTGTACCAAACTTATTAAAGAATATAGTTATAGCGGCATGATCCTCGATCTTGGTGTCACCCCTTCGAATATCCAAACATAATACAGCTGATACGTAACTACGCGGAGTTGAAACAAACAGGAACTCACAGTAATTTGACAACGTCCTGATTTGATCTCAAGACAGTGGTAAACTGTTTCGCGGTGTATTTGACAGCACTGCATTCGGGATAGCACTTATAACAAAGCAGAACCTTCTCTTTGTCCATGCCATTGTCTTCGTATAAATTCTCGTGCGGTATAACGGAAAACCATTTAGCTGAAAATAGGAAGCCCCGTTCTAATTACATAATTTATTTTTAATCCAGGCGAAAAATAGAGAAATTGCGAGCATCGCGAACCCACGGAATTGATCTACTGCAAGGAGTTCATTAATTAATCAGAGAAAGAGAGAGAGAGAGAGAGAAACTATGTAGGAGCGGTAGTAATTCAGCTGAACAATTCATTGCTCCCATGATTTATGCCTATGAGTATCTTGATAATGCTTACATTTGTGTTGCAACAAACACGGCACGTCTCCCAAGTCACAGACTTTCCTGGACCCTGGAAACGGTAAATAAACGGGAACTGTGAAATGTGCGAATGGATTTAATTAAAACAGAGAATAATTAACGTTGGATAATGTTATTAATAATTAATTGGACTGAGCAGTATTAGGTATTCGAAGACCTCTAATTATTTAAAATGCAACGGGAAACAAAAGTTTCAAACCAGTGAAACAGTGTTGAATTGTATAAAATGCACCACGATTGTGAGATATGAAAATTTAGGATAAATAATTACGCGAAATTATTCAATAGAATTGCAAGCTCTTTTTGCAAATTCTCGAAATTTTCATTTGTATTAAGAATACAAAATTATTTACGTGAGCATGATGTTGGATTGAAATTAGATTGTTAAAAGCGAAGGTAGAAACAGGTCGAGGTTGAGATTGTCTTCGAATTCGTCAAGGTGTTCCTTTTTCCCCCCGCTTAATTTCACGCTTGGTGCGATCCGCTTTAACGCTTTAAGCCGCGAAAGCGAAGTCGTTGAAAAGCTCGCGCGCGGTACGAGTCCGTGCAGATGGACTCAGCCTCGTAGCTTCTAATCTCGGGTGAAGAAGGGACTGGGGGCTGTTAATGTCTACCAAAGGCTTCAAGCCTGGTCTACAGCCGCCGCGGTTCATTTCAACCCTCCCAGCGAAAATGAAAGTGAGCTGGAGCGCCTTTTAAATCTTTCCTTTGGCCGTCAGTGTCGGCCTTGTCGCTATCTTTGCTCTTAAACGTTACGCATTAACGCGTAATAATCTAAGGGAACTATTCATATTTCTTCCTTTATGCTCATTATCTGGACGATTTTCATCTATTATAATCGGAAAATGTAAAATACAAAAAAAGTGTCACCAAAATAAGGCCTATCCTTTTTTAATGATACTTTGCTCCAGTTACTATGCTACAACCCATGACTGCACCAATTCGATAGTTTTCGTTTAAGAATGCTTCGCCCTAGTAAACCTGTTTCAATAATCCACTTAGAAATTAATAATCCACTAGAGAAATTCTATATTAGGTATTATTAATATACTTAATCGTTTCTTACCTCGATTCGGCAAGAAGAAGGGTACACAGCCGCAGATTCTTAACATGTCCTCGATTTTGCAATCGACGATGCAGTCGCTGTACGTGTAGAATGCACGGAGGGGAGTCATCTCATCTGGAAATACGCAGTCTCGCGTTTCCAACGGGTAAGGTATGATAGCCCTCTCGCTGTAAGACATGATCGCCTGTACCTCCATTCTCAGGTGTATCTTCGGTGAAACGAGGAAGTCGATCACGCCCCCGCTAGTCATATCCGGGTAATCGTACGGATTGAAGATCGTCACCTGACGAAATAACAAACAGAGACGCGTCGAGAGCACGTTTAAGTTCCCAATATTCATGAATAACAACGAGAGGTCGACGCGAATCGAATGAAACGACGCCGCCGCCACCGCTCCGCGTGAGATACTCGCTTGGCGCATATTTACGGTGTAGGCGAGCCGTTCGTTGCTCACGAGGAAAAACTGCAATTTGCATAATGCACCGGTCCTCGCCTTCTCTCGCTTGCCGTTGCCGCCACGGGATAATCGCCGCGAGCTACCACGACCCACATTTCCGTCTCGGCGTAATTACGGTTAACTCGGTTCGGACGTCTGATTCGAATATGGAAATTTTTGTCGAATCGCTCCGCAACGAACCGGTTTCACCGCGAATTAAGATAACAGAAAATTTTATTATTCTATCAACCACGAGGATGACTATAATCTTGACGAGACTTCAAATAATTCGGAGTTACGTTAAACTCGATGAAAAGATAAAAGATTTGAATTTTATCAGCTACGTAATAGAATTGAGCAAGTTGAAGCAAATTGAAAATGTGAGATGAAGATACAGTCGAATGGAAACTTACCCTCCAACCTGCGCTGGGAAAGATAGAATAGAAGTAATCGTCTAAAAATGGTTCCAACAACACAGACAACCCTCCGACCTCAGTCAAATTCTGCACCTTTACCGGTATTGTTCGGTGATCAATCATGCTACTCCTAGAGAAACAATAAAATTTCTTATAAAATTAGCGAAAGCAGATGGGAGACGCGAAGCGCTGCCATTTTCTACGAAATAATTTCCTAAAGGCTGAGCGTGGAGCTATTAGCGGATGGATTAGATCGGATACCAGCGGAAGTTCGCAGACCTGGCGAAACTGATGAAATATAAACGTGACGCAAAGCACATACATGATGCATTAACGTTGCGCGGTGAAGATTACGTATACTGGAAACTCACAAGGGCGTGTCGTCTCCTTTAGTGGCATAATTGAAGGTGCAACAGAAGCCGTCTTGCGTCTTGCGGAACGTGAACACTTCGGTACAGTTCCGTTCCTCGTCGTGAAATCGACACTTCGACAGCATGGAGGCACAGTCTGGCGTCAGCTGAAACGTTTGATCTTCGGATATCGGTCAATACCAAACAGACTTCGTTAATATCAACCTGCTCAGGCTTCGATAAGCGCTTATTACTGAACTACATCTATAGGGAAATTGTATCTGTTAAAAATATAGAAATGTACTCAATCTTCAAGTAGAGTATCGACAGAGAAATGCATATTGTTTTTAAGGAGTAAATTAAATTCCTATGTAGATTGTATTTTCTAAGTTGGCACTAAAAACGTTTTACTTTGGACAACAATTTATAGAATCTACAATTTTAACGAGTAAGAAACGGGAAAATACCTGCTTTAATGACAATTTAACTTACGCGTTTCATTACATCAGTGATATTGAAAGCTGCACCGTATAAGATGGCTAGAAGTTGATCGATTCGCTGCTTTGGAGTCTGTAATTTAATCTCGGAGTCATAAAGATCGCCCAGTTGCAAGATCATGTCCAGAATTTGGTCGTGTGATCGATCAGAGATATTCGCGGCGACTCTGTTGGCGCGGGAACGATATATTAATTAAATTAGATCTGAAGGGTTGAAAAAACGTCTGTCACGGAACGCTGAAATTTATGATGCGCATAGAGAAAAATGAACGGCAGCTTTGAAATTGATTAGGCAACTTACACGGACACGGTCAGTTTACACGACGAGTCGAGTAAACGATGAAAAATGATCAAATGTAACCAGCGACGAGGGAAATCGATATTGCCTGATATCGGTCAAAAATTAAATTAAACATTCTGCTTTTCATGAAAATTAACGAGCTTGCGCTCGCTAGTGGACAGGTGAAGTTTGTATGAATTCGTGAAAACGAATCGCCTCGCTTAAAATTACATGCTACGTTAAATGTTAAACTGGCTGTACATCACGATTTAGTGAATTAATGTAATATCAACATTATTTCTGCATCACGAAATGTCTCAAAACAATTAATTTGAATATTCTTCGTCGGATGGTATAATGAAAGCTTTTTTCAATACAGTCTGAAAATAACTTCCTTGACTGATTATTAATGTTCGAGTTTTTGCGAATCCGAAGCTAATTAGGGACGTGTTTTTAGGTTCCACTTTTAATGAACGCTTTTTTCACGAACGCGAGGAACTTTTCTAAATACACGAGCGAGTTATTAGAGACCGATATTCCTCGTTAACTAACCGTATTACGCTACATCATTTTACCATATTTCATCAATACTTCAAAACTTACAAAACAGGTACAGTCTGTACACAAGAACTTTTCTTACCCGGCTACGCCAAAAAAAATGGTATTGTGTTTGTAATGTATTTTAGGTCGGTGCACATAAAATATTGTATTTTTCAAACTTAACGGATATTCCTGTAAAATATACGCGTGTTATGCAGAGCTGCAGAGTCAACAATAAAAATTCACGACTTCGATGTCGACTACGACTCCATGATAAAATAAATCCATCCTAAATAGTTAAAACTGTGATAACAATAAAGATAAATAAAGCTAAACAATAATAAAAATAATAGTGCCAGTAACAAAAAAATATTTATTATACATTCGTCTGCTGGTGAAAAACATTTTAAGCTGCAGCGATTCTAAAAGCCAGAAAGCTAACTCAAGAATAAAAAATTTCTGTCCGAGGTTCAATTTTTTAACTAAAAGTAAAAATTAAAAATTACTCGTGTCAACACTTGTTCCCAGATACAACGTGCGTCTATACAAAATGCAGTATAAAATTCGAAATAAGGTTCAAAGTCATATATTCTATAAAATGGTTCGAGGAAAAAGAGAAATAGATTTATTATACCTTTCAATTAATTCTTACAAAATGTATTAACATGGAGTCGGAATCGGCATACTTTCTTCCTATTCAGAGTCCAGCGGTCGAAAATTCCATTCCAACACCAACTACGACTCCGCGACTCCGACTACACAGCCCCGATATTACGTACTTGATTTGAAATTTGTTTTTACATTTTCGTAGTTTTGTGCATTAAAGGTAACTGTTCATTTTCTTGCGTGAAGTTCATGGTGTAAAGTCCGACGAGTTTCCACGAAATTATTTCCGTAGTTACAACGCGAGGTATAGACGCGGTTCCGTAAGTATTGGAAATAGAATTTTCGTTGAAAATGGCTGGGTGTAGCACTGGGATTCGTTTATGAACGAGGAGTAATTCTAAACGCGAAACTACAGCCTAGAAGACCGTAATCGAAATTATTCCGTGCGGAACCCGGATTTCTAGGGTACTCTGTACGAGTGTGTATGTCAAACCGTTCGATTGCACTCTTTTTTGCAGCCACGGGCACACTCCCGGTGAATGGCATTCGTGTTTATTTAATACCAGAATCCACTCACACTTCGCTTGCCAATTCCATGGCAGATCGACGACTTATTCGGTTGATGCTGCAGATGGCTACACCTGAAAAAACGATACGATTTTATCGGTGGAAATGTTACCCGGGAATTTAGAATTTTAAACGGCATGAAAGGACTAAAAAATTTCTTTACGGGTATTTTCATTTCACATGAAAATAACAAAGAACTGATAACAGTAACTTTTATTTACGAAAATAAGAATATGATTGAGGGAATAATTCAGGCATCAGTTTGAACAATTTTAGTTAGGAACACTGAAAAGCGAAGCTGACACCTTTCCATAATTCGCATAATTTCAGCAATCTGTGCTGAATTGGAACGAACGATCTATCAATTCCAAAACGGACCAGCTCGTCCCGCAAGAAATTACATAGTCGCTGGCCAAGGTATTTTAGTAATTCAAATTCTGTTAAACGCGTCGAATTTTACCTGGGAAATGTAATTCGTGCGTGGGAAACTGTTCAGTGCTGACACTAGTGAACAACGGATTTTCCATGGATTCCAGATAACCGTAGTAAGTTATAAATATCATCGCCGGGACAGTGATAGCGTATATAAGAAACCATAGCGTTCTGAAAGCGTACATAGGAGCTTCGATAAAAAATGTTCTTGAAAGAATGCTAATTTTGTTGATTAAAATTGTGGTATTTTAAAGAAATCATATTAATTCACAGTAATACACTTTGCGTCCTTATATGAGAATATTTTCCGGTCGTCAGGTACCTCTTCAAAAAGAGGAAAGTCAAATACCCTCTTAAATATGAAAACTTGAGTAAATCATTACATTGCCTTGTAATTATAATACATGAATTACCTGTCGAACCATGTAACTTTCGGATCGACGAAGTATTTAAAACCAGACAACTTCGTGTACTTGCAATACAACGTCGAGTATTTAATCAATGTTCGAACGAAATGCGATCCGAACGGAACCCGATAGTTTTCCATCGAACTCCGATCGTATGATCTGACGTCCGATTTTCCTTTGTGCGCCAACGATTCACTCATTTTCTGATGCGATTAATCACGGAAAAGTTCACTGACTGTAACTCGTTTTCAAATTTGATATAAATGAATAATTAACAACGCAATGACCTAAATTGGTAAAGTTATAAACCGTAACGATTTAAATAAAATAATGTGCAACGAAAAATTCACTCTCGGACAAGATAACAATACTTATCTGAACTCTTTATGGAAAAAGCAAGGAAAATAGAAAAAACTGTAGAAAATACGGATTCGTAATCGGTAAACGAGGAAAATCCTAAATTGTTGTTTGTATGAGTTTCCCGTGGCTACTGCGGACCGCGACGTTTATATTCGGCCTCATAAAATACCTGATCCGTCCTTTCCATTTTACCTCCGTCACGCAATATCGTTCTTGCGATACAGAAACCGGTGAGTAAAGCCGCGTATCTCTGACATCGTTCAACCACCGATAGGCATCGCTTGTTTCACGCACGTCCATGCTCCAAATCCTTCGTGCGCTTCTGGAATTTATTTGAACTGGAGTGTTCTTTTATTCCTCTTGCATTCTATTTTAATGCAAGTATAAAATATATAAATGTCTACGTCATAATCCTTGCAACGTATGGTCGTATCGTATTATTACTACAAAAGCAAGCAGACTAAAAACAGAAGAAAATCTTACAGAAATACACACAAGTTCTAATGATTTAAGTCATTAATCTGTAACTTTATTGAAAATAAACAGTTTATACTTGAAGGTACCTCTTTAATTTGTGAGATTCATTATACATTTAACCATCGATCAGAGTTGATTAAGATAAGGTGGCCGAGAACTGATCGATCAGCGATAGTTGAATAAAAAGCGGAAAGTAGCAGAGCGAACGAAGTTTCGTTCCAAGTTTCTGAGTGTTCACCGATTCCGGAAGCGTGTCTTCCATTAACGTCGTTGCCTTTCACGAGAAAGTTTGAGTTGGCTGCAAATCGAATAGACAGATTTTCGGCACGCCTGCCCGCTCTTTACCAAATGATCCGTAACCGCGTCATCATCAATTTACAGATATGAGATCATCGTGACAATTGAACATCAATAGATTCAAACGCAGGTCACGAACAATGATTGATCGGTTCATCATTAGCATAGTTCATTACTATTACTAGTAATTTCTAGATATGTGTTTTTAGTGTTATTTATAGATAGTTAATTTGTCAAAATCCAATCAATGTACTGAATACTTGCATGATATTTTAATCGAACGTAGACAAAAGTAACAGCATTACCTCGTAAGAAGCCTCAAAATCAAGTAGTCAAGTGTTTAGTCTGATTTAGTCTGATCATAAAACACTCTTTATTTATCCTTAGCATATAACTATCTATAAATGCGATTTAAGAAGAATAGTATTCACATGTTGAGTCGGCACAATATGCAGAACGGAAAGTGTACAAACTAAAACCCCAGCATCGGTGCAACGGCGGCATATCGCTGCCGTGCGACGTTCCATTAAATCACAATGCGCAGCAGATGCATCGTTGCAGAAGCCTCGCATTTTCTCAAACATTATGGCATTCTTTTCGCGGCGACTGCCTTCTCTGTGATTTGCGACCGGCTTGATTTGCGATCTTCGAGCATCCACTGCCATTTCTTTTTCTTTTTCTCATCCCCTCAAAAATCGTATATTACCGCCTAGCCTCTACAGTACTCTACATCATTGCGATATTTCCATTGCGACCAAGTGATTAAATTTTTTCCGCAATTACGTTTACTAAATGTGAAATTCCAGAGACGCTTCGTTATTATTTATCATCGCTGGTGCGGCCCTACGGATTTCGCTTATCGCAAGTTAACCAACCTTGACGCCTGAAATATTTAATTTTCTACGCTCAAGAACCTTCCATCATGTTTTCTACTTACAGTATATTTATGCAAAATAAAACATAATATTGTAAGAAAACCCAAAGATCCTTCCCCCTTGAGCCTGAGATCAACCGTTTTTTCGGAGACGTACCCACGAGGCGCTTTTTTACGAATCGTCGTAGCGTATAGCTCGGGCATTTTTTCCAGAGTTCTGTTGAGAGCGCGATAGCTTTGGTGCTAGTTGAATCTTTTAGAAATATTAACCCTTTCGGTTACAAATGTGTTTTAGACAAATACCTCTCTGTCACTTAAACATTCCAATGTGCAATCTAGCTACAAATCTACTTTATGTACTTGCTCCAAACAATTTCATCTTTAATTTGACTTATAATAATAGATCTTGAGATAACACAGAATAGATGTTATTCGGTTGGAAAATGCAATACCTTCCAAGGATCAATTTCGACAATTCGTTTTTTAAGTTAGTTAATTGTCGGTCGCTCAATGTTTCTCTTATCTGCCCTATCCAGTTAAGAGTCCAGGATGTAAACGAAGCGTAACATACGATGTGCTATCACAATCGCTTAAGTGTACTTTGCGGGATTAATCCCAGGATTAATCTGCGCTCATCGGGCATACTGCGGACAATCCAATTTAAATAGCGCGAAGAACGTGCCGCTTCCCGTCACGCTGTAAATTGCATACAACACGCCAGAATGAATATTACGTTGACGAGATTTCTCGTCTACCGGAAGGATGCCTGCCGCCGCAGCCGCTACCGCGTTTACGTACCCCTGGAGCTTCGCTGTAAAATCGGCGGCGAACGTTGTTTCACGGTAACGAAATCACGCTGCTACGGTATCTTCCGGGATCTTTTGAAAAAGCTGGCCCGCTTTCACCGCCGCACGGGCTCGTTAAGATCGTTTTAGATTTAAATAAATCCCATCTCGAGCCATAAAGTCCGAGCGAAATCAGTTTTAGATCTCATAAAAAAAACATGGTGATAGCGCAGAGCTGGATCACCAAATTTTTTCTAACACCAAGATGGAAAAAGAAATTTTGCATAAATGAGATCTATATATAATCGGACGAGAAATAGAAGTGAAAAAAATCCGTAAGCAGAATAAGCTGAAATGCAAATGACTCTCTGATGTCCGTTTAAAATATTTTGGGCGTCGGATTTCTGCTCTATCCAATTTTCGTTCGCGACACTTAATGGAATGGGCCAATTTAAATTCATCACAGCTTTTAGATTCGACGTTTCGCGATGTCGCGCGATAAAACAGTTTAGTTGTTTCCCGTTTGGTGTATGCAAAAAGCGTATTTGGGTTAAAAATTAACCACCGGTCGGGTCCAATCTCCATGGATGAATATGGAACAGGAGCAATTTATAAATATGATAATTGGAGACATGCGGCCAGAATTAGCAAAACAGAAGGAACTGATCCGCGGACATTGTAACTGTATCAGAAGTACAGCTGCTGAACTCGATAAAATAATACGACAAGTAGGGGCTCGTCCGCTTTTGCATTCATAAGGGAATTGTCCGCAATCGTTTAATCATGTATGAAGTGATTTCATTAACCGCGTCGAAAGGGAAGGCACGCGTAAAGGGATTCGGGACTACAATACAATTGTAACACTCACGCATCGGAACCATGATAATTATTTTAAATAGTCCGCGCTATTATCGATTACGTGAAACGTTTTGGAATCGTCGTTATCTGCGTATTACGAATCGCAGCATTAATCAGCCGTACAAATAGTTTTGTCACTGCTATTAATTTACAACGTCCTAGTAATATCCCCCTATAAATTCGCGTTGGATTCATGCCCGCTCGCGTATTTCCACAGATTAAACGGTGCGCCGATACGATCCACTAATTGATATCGTTGGTTAATCGTTTAACATAATCACAAGCCAATTTCGAAATAATGTATATATACATACGTGTGCTTAATGTACGTATACAAACTCATACAACTAATTGTGTTTTAAGAAAGAAAGAACAGAAATTGAATTCTCGAATTTACGAGTTCTGCCAGATGAAAATGATCAAGATCATTGGGAATTATTGAACAAAAATTAAACACTACAATGTTCGATCTGTAATTAAACATTTTATTGAAATATCCTAAACTATGTATTCCAACTTCAGATTGACTTTTAATAATAAATGACGAGAAAAATGTTTATTTGGAAATATAAAGCTCAGAAACAAACAATAATTTTTCAGTGGTGCATAGTAAAAACTGGTCGACTTTACGTTGCCAGTTCAGTGATAAAAAATTAAGTAGAAGAGTTAATTAACGTCTGTATAATGAATGAGACGAAGGCGAACACGTATCGCATGTACAGGTTGCGTGGGCTCGAAGATAAAGGAAAACGAATTAAGAGAAACGCTGGAGCATTTTCATGCACGACAAAAGAGGCTCGACGTCCTTTTGTTTCGCCTTAATTGCATGACTAGTCGCGTAACACGTTCCTTCGTCTTATCTCCGCCTTCTGACCATCCGCGTTCCCCTTTGTCCCTGGACTTCTGCGTTTAAAAATTTCGCTCGACCTCCACGGCTCGCGATTCGCCCACCGTGAAAGTTGTTCCTTGAAACAACGCTGAAAAGCACGCCGACTTTAATCTCATTCACTATTTTTTGTCAGAATACAGTGTTCTCATTCGTTGGGATCTCAGCGACCTTTTGAAATTTCGTCAGGTTTATTTTCTCCCTTTCATCATTTCGCCTTACTTTTATTTCAACATTTCATTCTCCCCTTTTCGAGAGACCCTCTTTTTTGTTCCCACGCTTCCACACTTGAAAATCTTGAAAATAGTTTTATTAAATTGAAAGTTCAATCGTCTTAATCTTACCTTCGATTTTCTGTCACACTAGACCAGAGATGGAGAACCTTCTTACCACTAGAGACCACATTTAAATTAAACAGTAATAAAGGAGGCCGCTATAATTTTTTATATTTCGCTGTTAGTCTTTAGATTTTAATAATCAACTACATACTTAATACCACTTCAAGTAAAAATAATATTTGTAGAAGAATTTTTACATAAATTTATTACTTCTTAAAGGAACACAATAGAAAAATAATAATATTAAGTTATAAATAACTGACAACAATAATACGGAAAATAATTTCAAAATCTGATGGAAAATTTAAGATAGTAAGATATTTGCATTTGTTTCTTGCTTCAAAGTAATTGAACACATTAAAATATAACTTATATTTGAAACCGTACAAGGAGGTCGTACGTTCCCCGTGTCTGCACTAGACTGTCTATTATACGTCGTTTTAATATTCCATCAATCTCTTTTTTCAAATGTCCAATTCTGTGCAAGCTCGTTGAGCGTTTGAATATTTCAATTCGCCATGGAAATCACTTACTAAAATAGCTAAAAGCTCGTTGGTTCCCAATTTAAATGGTGATTTTTCGTTAAAATGAAGAACGCTGGAATCGACGATTATTTGCGAACTTATGTTTTTCAAACATTTTATAAAATATCCGCGGTCGGGCTTCAAAATATTGCTATTAATAACCATCGCTCGTGAATAAAGCGTCCTTTGATCGTTTAAGCTCAGCGATCTTCTGAAATTCCATCGGATCTTTCTTTTTTAAACGTAACTTCGCCCTTTAACGAAATTGTCGGATGTTCACGAAGCGATCGTAGCGCACTCGAGTGATCCAATTACGCGTGACGAGTCGGTGGAATCCTCGAGTCGAAAGCTTTCGCCGGCGCGGCGCCCGGACATTTTCTCCGGATGGGAATGGAGTAACGAAGGTGGAAGAGAATTAAGAGAGAAGCCGCTGCTTTTCATACATGGACGAAAGTCGCATCGCAACAGGGCTGTAAAAGAAGATAGGAAGAAGGACCGCGAGGGGCGAAGGGTCTGGCTTTGTTAAGCGTAAATTGAATGGGTAGTCGCAGCCTGCCTTTTTCTCGCTCGTCGTTTTGCGGAACCGGAGCTGCTCCTTTTTAACCGGCGACGATCTGGCTAATAAAGATCGTTTCGATAGCATACGCTCCCTGCAATTTATACATATGAAAGAGATCGACCGTGAAGATAACCGAATCATAGTGAATTTTCAAATGTTTAATGGGCTGGGATAGTCGCTTAACTTTTCTAACAGTTTTCAGCAAATTCTTAACGTTTTTTGCTTTGTTTTATCGATAAAACGGCAAAAATAGTGCGAAGTCTAAAATATTTTTTGCCTTTTCTTTTGAGCCATATTTTTGACCAATTTGGTGAGTAACATTGCCTCTCTGTCTTATTACGCAAATACAGAGTCTAAGTTGAACCAAAGAGAATTTGAATAATCCTAATTTGCAAATGATAATTTCTTGTTTTTTGATGCAACGATACGATTAAGGTCCTAATTCAAGGTCGAGCATTAATTTTTCATCGGTTCATGAAATAAATCGTCCAGGAAATCGGTACAAGGTGGGATGCGGAATTTAGGGCGATTCCTGGATTTTATTTCCAGCCGGCATTCGTTACGGTGATGGATTATTATTGAAGCAATCAGTTTGAAAACATCGTTAGATAAAATGAATAGATGGCCGTCCATACGTGTTCCGTGGAAATATCGCGATGCCAACAATTCATGCGAACCCTGTTAATTATTCAAAACATCAGATGCGAGAAATTAAATAAAACGCTAGGGGAAACGAAGATTTATTATCGCAACACTCGTATCAATATATTAATTGCAACGGGAGAGCTAATGGCTGGATAGAACAAGAGAAGCACGATGCAGGCAGGGAATTAATAAATTATAATAATTGTACCTAAACATTTGCACATGCTTCGTTGATGCAGTCAAACACGGTGTCCTGCCGGTGCCAATCGTTGATTCATTTTAATGTACGCAGTCGCATTTATTCGCTTAATAAATGAAACGCAAATAGCTTTAATCATTTGTGTACGTGTTCGCGTGTGCACTTAAACGAATCGGGGCGAAATATTCCATCAGCGAGTAGAACGAAAAAACAATAATGTAAAAGAGTAATCGAACAATTAACGAACAACAAAAGTTACTCATGCATTACACAAGAGAATTGATGAATTACAAACAAAGTAGTTAATTGAAATAGCTTTACGTAAAACGTCCGCGATAGAAAATTTCATGTTTTGATACCGAAAGAGAACCGGGAATCTCTCATGTCTGCACGTTAGCATGGCGCGCGCTAAAAGCTAACTTATATTTACGATTAACAGGCTCCGTCGCAGCGCACCTCTCCACGACTCTTTGTTCTTCCGCGCGCGACGAAGTGTTCGTCGAGATAAAAGGGTCGCTTCATTATTTATATCTGCTTATTATTTATCGCGTGTACTACGTAATCACTGCAATTTAGACTCTGTGTTTCCTGCGATCGTGTAGCTCGATAGCGGAACGTTGCGAGAGAAATTAATTGTTACTCGAGAGGTTCTTACGCACTGCCCAACCCATTAGCTTGTGTTGAAGAACAAACGTCATTTGCTAATCACAAATTTCCAGTATCGTCAGAGCTCTATTTTTTACATAAAAGAATTTGAAGAAATTATCTGATAAATAATACCTGGTAAAGACCGAGAAGAGACTTGACTGGTTCATTCTTTTAGCGTAAACATATGTACAAACGCAATGCCTAGAACTACACAGAATGCGTGCGTACGTTGCAAAATGTATGTTTTTTACTTTAGCTACAAGAACATTTTTAGGTATTTAAAGATAACGAGTTTTTCATTATGTAATCTAAAAAAATAGTGGAATATGAAGAATCGTTAAAAAAAGGGCATTTTAACGAAAAGTAGCAGGTTCACGAAGTTGTTCGGTCGTTAAGCCAGCGAGCCTCCTCATTTTTAATGCATTAAGGGACTCCGGAAGCAAGCAGGTTAGGACGGGAGACACGAATTCTACAAGAATCTATCAAGAAACGATAGAAAAAGGGGTGGACGGGGTTGGGACCGATCCATGTCAAATAAAGCTGGATCGATGCTGAAGAACGATCATAATAAAACCGCGGAGCCGTGTACGCTCGCTCGGGATAAGAATGGAAATATTCGACGGGGATAAAGGAAAGTGTTAGGCGAACGGATAGAAGATAAATTGACTAGGTCCGACGTTTCATATTTTACCGCTACTACTCTGGCTATTTCATACGCTTCCGTTTCTTTTCCTCTTTCAAAATTAAATAAATTCAATTACGGTAGAAATAAATTAATTCTTGTCTTGTATAAGACAACACAAAGACTCAGAAAGCTGAGTGTGCGAAAAAGGGTGAAATTCTGAGCCAAAAATTACTCCTCCACTTTTTCCTCCAACCGCTATTAACAAAGTTATTGACACAAAAATTGGCCCACTGGCGTGTTGTATATAATTTCTTTTGGTCTTTAATATATTACACTGCTAGTTAACAATAATGCCAATAAATAAAAGACTACGGTTTTGTGCATTAATAAGAAAATTAAATTAATAGAAACTATGAGTGCTGCGAGTAATATATAAAACTGTTGAGAATATTAAAAGCTAATTGCATATTTCCGCGTTTATATAATTTACCTAATTCATTAATGAAGACTCTAATACGTTATTATTAATACGCAACCGTATTTAGAATCAGCACCTATTTTTGGAATAGAAAAGCAACTTTAAGAAGTAAGAGACGGCGAGAGTCTAAATAAGTAACAAGATTTCATCCTGTCTGGATTGGTTTCAATTAATTGTTAATGCATCGCAAGTAGAAACGGATCGGAAATAGTAGCATCGCTGTAGAAAACGCAATCGATTCAAATCGAGGGATATCGTAGTTACGATCACGAATTCAATTAGGATCGAGAAATGCAACACGATCGTTGAGCGTCTCGCGATGCTGTATCGTAGCTGTGCGAATCGCAATCAACATCGCATGTTGCTTTGAACAATGCAAACTCCGCTGTTCATCGTCAAAGCCAGAAATTCGTGAGATATGCTCGCACTACGTGCTACCAGAGATTTTTAGATTTCAACGGATCATACTCCTCTGAATTATAAATTTAAGCTGCGTCTACACTATGTAACAAAACATGGTTGTATAAAACAATTCACCATTTTTAAAATAATACATCAACTGTCTTCTACCTACAAAACATTCTTTTGAAAAATGTTAGAGCATCTTTTGCAATCAATGTATAATGAATGACTATCGTACGTTTGGTACGGTAGTGAAACAATCTGTTGTCTTGGACAATTTAAGAGGATAAGAGCCTCTTTTATGCAGGATGCTTGCCGTTTACGTGACCGCGTAAAGTGCTCCTTTCAAGGTACAATACGATCTCGATGAGTTCGCTTTACGAGTACTTCACGGCGTGTCGCGGATCGGATTCTCCCTACGAAGATTTCGAACGTGTTGAGGTGTCAGACTTCCCGTCGCGTCGTGTGTCGCACGAATAAATAACAAAAGTTTTACAACCACTACATCCGTAAAGTTGTACGTATCGCCGCGGAAATTCTCGCATATAAAGACAACGTTTTACGAATCTGCAGTAACTCCCTTTGAACTTACTATACCGCAATCATATGTTTTTGTAATATAAAACACGTTTCCTATTTGACAGTGCGTATGACAATACAAGTTTTTGCATGGGCATGTACTTTCAGGAGGTAGACCGTAATCATACAAATTTTTATGGCAGAAAACGTAACAATACAGATCGGTGTGCGCAGATGTGTTTCCAGGAAAAGTTAATACCTAGCCCGTGCATAAAATGCAGGCGACTATCAGTTTTTATTATTTGAAACGGTGACGGAAGATAATAAACCGGGTCGAGTGACAGCGTATATATAAAATATTGAAAACATTTAGAGCTTTGAGTGTCGCGTCTGCCCGCGACGTATCACTGCGGAAAAATTATTACGAGCCCGGAACAGTTTAATCGGTCGCATTCAGTCAAGCGTGCGGTTCTGCGCGAGATGCCTCGTTGAAGAAAAATTATCGAGTACTTTTTTCAGAACGTCAGACCAACCGTTCAGAAATATATCGCATCTTATATTATCCTATCACGTTCGAAGTACTTGAAGAAGATTGCTCACTCGGAATGAGAAAGAAAAAACAGAAACCATTTATTTACTTGTGTTTATGTTAAGAAGCTGACGTTCACGATTAAATCTTTAGTGAACATCATGTTCAGCATAAATACATATACTATACCAGGTATACGAGAAGGCCCTTCTACCAATATATTTTTTTTATCTCCTCCTGTCTTACCGTTTTCATGTCATTAACAAAAGATCCGCTTAAGAACAAAAATTGACGTTGAACACTCACGTGGAAATCAGTTTCAGAACGAAGTTCTAATTTCTGCGAGAATCAAAATTTTCTGTAAAGTAGATTCCTAATGGAAAAACAGAGTAGTGCAATTTCAATCGATTCAATTGGGAAGAATAGCAGCGCACCTTTTATTCCGTTCACGTAACGCAATACCAATAGAGATGATATCGGGAGGAATGTATCCGGACGCGGTTGACGCATACATACAATATACGTACATACATACATACACCTTGGTCGATCTGCGAACGATTTCCGTGCAAATGAAGGAGTGCCGCCGTGTCGCGTCGCGATCGGCTAGCCCTAATCGCTGGGCTATTTCACCCCCGCGTGATGTTCGTGTACCTATCCGATCCACCAAAATAGTGATTTGCGGGCATCAGTCAAACGGTGCCACATGTTACCAACTGGGAATCATAAACGTTGTCGCCGGCTGCGTTAGAGCTCTTTCGCAGATAGATACATGTGTACCATAGCTATTGAATGTACGTTTCCCTTAATAAGTACGAGAATACGTGCCTCCATTTACACGTCTGAAATGTCAAACGACATCTCGTCTTCCTTTCTCAATATAACCATGAAAAATCAAGGAGGGAAAATGTGTAGCAAAAACTGCAACGATTGAAATCATGGAAAGGTGGAAAGAAAAAACAGAAAAGAGTGAGCCAGGTGGAAAATGAAACGACGCGCCCGCGAGGATTACCCTCATCCCCATCGAGTGGAAAAAGAGGGGCGATCGCGCTCGGAAATTGAATGTGATCGAACGCGAGTTTTCTTCCAATCGATCGTCCCCGAGATTCCTCCAAGTTTTCGGCACGCGAGTCACACGAATACTTGAAGGGTACCCCCCCGGGACACGAATAATTGAAGTGTATCCCCCTGGGATACGAATATTTGAAGGGCACATCCCTTGGGACACAAATACCTAAAGAACACGAATACTTGAAGGACACGAATACTTGAAGAACACGAATACTTGAAGAGTACTTAGAGAACTATTTCTTGATACATAACAATGAGAGAAATCATGATACATGATTTTCGTCGGGAAAATTCAATCCTAATAAACAAGACGAGGTTTCATATGCACTAACTTTACCATCTGTTCTATTTACTAATTTAAAAACTTATGTTCATTCATCAACGGACCGCCTAAAGAAACAGATGGAGCATCGACTACGTGAAGAATATTTATCGACAAAGCATTCAGGATCCGTGTCGAGATTCGAGCTTTATCTGACAGCGTATCGACGCTCCTTTCAGCCAATGCGACACGACGACTCTGAGCCCTGATTCGGTGCCGTTGATAAATCTTTCGCGCGGCATGAGGGACGGAGGATTTTTGCCGCAGAAATATTTGAGTAGCTCGATAACGGGAGGAGATTTACGCGCGGCCCGAGCAACATCATCCCCTACCGAGAATTCTGGGATCATGCTGTCGTTGCACATCGATACAACGCGCCAGTCGCAGCTCGCTTTTCTCCTCCATCATATGTAATTGACACTAAAAGTGTGGACTTAATCGATCACATTTCACAAGTCGCTAACCATGTGTCGAAGTTCTTTTGCAGTTTTTTTTATCTTTCCTTCCCTTTTTACGTATTAGTCCTCGTATTAGGCTGCTGTGTATGAAATATCGTTTTATTCTTAGATTTTTTTCGAGAAAATTATTTATCATACTTTTATTTTATCGTTCGCTATTGTGAATCAAATTGAAAATGAAATTTTCTAATGAAACGAAAAAATAATAAATTATTTTATACATAAGACTATGCTTAGTCACTCAGTCTGGATTATTCAGATCAAATTAATGAATGTTCAGCTTCTTTTCAAAACATCGTTTGCCGATGGTAATGGAATAAATTATTGCCTGTACACAATTTGTATAATATAACGATACGCGATCTCGAAACTTGTTAAGCGTCCCTACCCTCGAATCCTGTCATCGAGCCAAGGTAAACGCGCGGTGCAACGTTCATTTTCCGTGAATCGACCGGATGTTATAACGTACGTGCGTGGAATCCTCGGGACCGAAATGTCCGCGTCCGAGTGTCCAGGTTTTACGGTACAAGCGATATCGGCGTGAAAACGTGGATGACTTATGGCTGGAAGAGCTACTTTTTTCGGCCGCCGTGTATCATTCGACGAGAGCGAAAATATATCGGGTCGTATTTTTTTCTCAGGGTGTATATTATATTTGAACGATGATTCGTTGTCGATGAGTTACAAATTGGCGTACTGGTTCTTTTTAAGATAATATTTAGTTTGACAGATGAACAAAGGTATTCGTGATAGAATTGTAACAAACTGTTATCGTAAGACATAAATAGTACTATTTTCTTGCGTAATACGAAAAGCATTCTCTTTATTCAAATTTATGAAGAGGAATGGTTCCCAACATTTTATGTAACGCTCGTCGTAAACATTGTGTAATGGTTTTCTTTATAGGATAATTTTCGCGTAAAATAGGGTTGAGATAGATAAATGTGCAGCAATGTTGGCAATTGATTAAAGAAACACTGAGAGGGCAATTATAGTCTTAAACGTACCATGAAGTGACCTGTCCAACTTGATTAAAGTACGAGCAGCGATCGATTCATTGAAATTCATTAGTAGCACTCCTCGACTAACTTCCAATCGACAGACTTGAAACAATTGAAGATCGATCCTACAAGGAAACCAGTGTTATTCTACTATTTTACGAGAGACGAATACAAAACCAACAATTTATATTGAACGAAAAAGTATCACTATTAAAAATAATCTTCTAAATTGATTAAAAATTTACAACGTCGACAAGTCTGGATATTTCTTCACTGATTGCGAGATAAAAAAGGAAGATAGCATAGCTCTGGAAACAAGAGTGAAGAAATTACAATAAAACTAGCACGAACGCGATTCGCCGTTGACGTAAAAACGAATTTTTGGAAAAATTTCGTCGGGATCGTCTGCGGTCGCGCCAACAAACGACGAAGGCACACTTCCTTTTCGCTGGCAAAACGCAATATGCCTCACGGCTTGGCCGCGGTACGGGGACAGCTCACTCGCAGCGTGTTCGACAACAGAGATCCAATTTCGCTCGGCGACGTTAAGCGGCATACGCCGATTTCAACGGCTATCGATCGACGTCGGCGTCGATTCAGTTTACTACTTGTCGACGCACTTTACCTTAAATAGTCTAAAAAAAATCGTCGGCTTTAATCGGTCTAATTCAGCGCATGGAAAGATAGAAACACATTATGTATTTAATATAGTAGAACCTCCATTTTCTCTTTCGATTTTCATTAATCATATATCACGGAACAACCTCAATGAGCAACAAGAATTGAAAACTGAGAAAGGTCCTTAAATTCAAACCTAAGGTATGTAACTTAATATAAAAAATTAAATGAAGGATTTGGTAAAAGTGCTTTAGAAGCAAATTCAGTTAGAATGTAATGTCGCTACGTCGCTACACTGGCGATTTGATTGAAAAGACGGCTTGTTAAGAGCGACATTCCGGTCACGCGGCGAATGAATTGCTCTGATATTCGCGTTACTCTCACGCAAACGACTTTGCTGATTTTAATTCGATTTCTCGAGGCTCTTCGGACGACTTTGACCAATTTCGAATAATCTGAACGGTTTGTTGAAAACGTTTCTATTGTGTTCGATTCTTCAATTACGTAAAATCGCTCTTCGGACGTGATTTAATTAATTAACGTTTCGGCTCGCAGTTATCAATATTTATTTACAAGATTCGACGAGTGGTTTGTAAAACGCCTAACAAATATTTGTGCATCAATACACATTTATGTAAAGCGTATTGATAGAATTGAAATCCGCTATGTCTCCGTGTCGTTGACAAATACATGCCACGTTAGTCTATCGATCTTTAATAATCGAAAGCTTTCTGACAAATATAACGCACTGTGTTTTCCATTGATAAATTGATGAATTTATGCAACAATTACGAAATTATCTTAGAAGAAAGCCGCAGAAAGACCATTGGAATCGTAACAAAGGTTCGAGGGAAATGATCAACCAACCTCAGGATTGCTCATGTTGCATCTAACCGCTCCCACATTTGTTAGAAGAACCGCAACGCGGGTGTTTAAAGCATTGTTAACGTCACAAGGGTGTTCACCCTACGTGAGCCTAGGTCTACTGGCTGTGATCGCAGTCGTAACGTCGAAATGGATATCGATCGATAGTCGGTTGGCACTCTGGCACGTTCCCGAATCGAGTTTATGACCTTTGTTAAAGGCTTATTTTGGCTTGCATTTTAGCTAGGGTTGCTATACTTTTCATTTGTACGTTTCTAACTTTATCTTCGATTAATTATTAACTCGACGCAATGATCATTTGCAAGATATGTAGACAGATTGAGAGCTGGAATGGTAATCCTCAAACCAAGTCCCCAATGTGTATCAATATGATGGAATATCCTAATATTGTGAATCATCATATACGTCGTCATTTCGCGATTGTCTTATCGTGTTTTTGCGCAGTTTCATATCGAGAGAAAGGCGAACGTTCTGGGAATGAATACGATTCCACCGGATCTATCTTATATCTTCACTGTTCAAATTCACGATATAACCGTAGATCGGATGAGGGTGCTTTTATTTGCTCAATCACATTATCCGGGAAGCAGAGGTAGAAGCCCCCTCGAGTCGAATAACGTCGGTCCTTGGTAATCGTTTTCCACGTGACGACAACTTGATCTTCCAGCTGGTCAAAGAATGAAGCCCCCCCATTATTGCGAATTCCACTATCTCCAGCGATCAATCAGAAATCGTCTAGGGGAAGCAATATCATATTCTCATATGTGTCGAACACGTTTCTCTTGGTGCTACGAGAAACTACAATTAATTAATAGTACATTAAAATTGTATTTATCCACAGAATAATTAATTTACTTGAAGATCTAAGAGGCGTGCAGAAGAACGAGTCTATGAATGACGTAATGGAGTTGAAGTAACTTCAGCTCAATTACATCGTTGGTCTGAGACAATAATTTCGCGGCAGAGTAATCTCCCCGCTTCAAAGTAACTAAAGAGACAGGTTCAAGAACATTTGCCCGAAAGAAGCGAAATCAGTCCTCGAGAGTAACATAATTTCTCTGCGCGTCGAGAACTCGCTACGCTATTTTCCGCACGTTTCCGCTTCGGTTTTCTACGCTTGGTAACATACCACAGTTCCTCTCACCGAATATTTTTCAAAAAAGAATTATACGAGACCAAAAAACGAACGTATGTTTGAAAAACAGATCACGTATTCTAGTTTATAAAAAATACAGGTTTAAATTGTGAACTCGAAAACTTCTGAATTGGACGATACAATATAACCACCGACATGCGAACATTTCATTATATGAATACTTATTACCTCAACGTTCTATTATATGAACAGTATACTTTTTAATACAGTACTTTAAATGAATATATAAAGTATTTATACATACATAATTCTGTAGAGTAAAATCCATTTAATGATTCGGTATAAAATAAGCATAGTTACGGTATAAAATAAACGATTTGTTATTGATCATTGTTTTAGACAATAAATTATCTATCATCAAATTATATCCGTTCTATTTCAGTTTGCCTTAAATACACGAATAATAATCGTTCGATGTTGTATTGTGTGAAAAACAGACTTGTCCCCAAGCTAGCCCATACAGTGGAGATTTTGGTATAGGATTGCAGATTTTTTAATTGTCGCATTAACAATTAACAATTAAATATCTTTAAATCTCGATTAACAATAGAAGTAAGAAACGAGGATACTTGATATTAATATTGCATGCCGAAAATAAGAAGTATTCAATCTTAATAGTGATTAAGAATCTACAACGGTAATATCGATTATACTTGAATTTCTAATTTAAACTATTTACTTTAAATCATTTTAAGAAGCTTCGATTTTTCTGCATACAGCAGTGTTCAGTAAAAATTGTAGAAGGATCATGATGTACATCGTAATACCTCCAACTACCTAAGAATTTAATACATCCTTATTAATTCGATGAATAATGGTGCTACATTACTATATAAATATCCATCGTCTTACCTGTGACAAAAGCATCGCGTTCATATCAATTGCCTTTGCAGTAAACATATTATTTTTGTGCAATATTTGCAATGAAAATAGCTGTGCCTGTAATTTCAACATTGATATACATAAAGGTAGTACTACAAAAGTTTTCGAATAAATGATATTGAGCCTCAAATAATAAAAGTAGGAGAACAATCTATTATTGTATAGAGGGTGAAACAGTAACATCACTTCAAATTGCTAATTGAAAAAAAAAAAAATAGATTTATTTAATGATTTTCATTGTATAATGAATTTATATACGTATTGAGCAGCAAAAAAGGAATAATAAAATCGTTACCTCGTACTTCGCTTCTGCATCAGTTGTACTACCAAGAACGTCGTGAATGATTATCTTGATCTTCTGTGCTTCGTTTGTCGCAAGTTCACAGGTCCATATCACCATGCCGAATTTGACAAAATAAAAGAAGACTGCCGAAATGTACGGAGAATACCACAATGTATTGTGATAAGCAGGATTGTCAGATAATGGAGTATATGGATATAGCAATTGATAGTACACATTGAACGTGACAATGATAAACGTCGAAGTCGTCATAATAATATTTCGTATAAGGAAGTCATTATTCATTCCTTCGACCACGTGGCTGATTTGTAAATGTTTCTTCTCCAAGATCTTCAGTTTCGTTAGCAATAAAAACTTGACCTGTGGAGATAATGGGTTTGAAACGCCGTTGCAGCTCTTATTGGCATCTGACATGAACGTCAACTCTTGAAGGGACTTATTCAATTTTTTGAAACACGCTTTCACAACGTATACTAAATCTATATAAAACATGTCGAGCAAGAAGTTGACCATTAGCGTGTACAAAGTGCACAAATTCCGCAAAGTCAGCACAATCTCGTGTGTGAAACAGTTTGAAACATGGCCTAACAGGAGTAAGAACCCAATCACATCCTTCGCGTAAATCAACTTTGATAACTCGTTATACTTCTTCTGAGATAATATCGTAGACATCTCGAGTATCTCTTGAAATGCGGCTGATTCACCGTAGGTGAAAATGTGATGCAACACGTACATCATCGAGCAGACTCCCTCCAATAAAAAATACATGTTGGTGTTGATCGTTTCCGTTGTGTTGTTCGAGATCACGGTGGAGAAATTTATGTAATAGAGCACGTACAGTAAAGAACTCGCGTAAAGGAGCATCGCGAATATAAAATGCGCGAGACGAGTTTTGGTACGTATGTACATCGGCGATACATATTTGTATGGAAAAATTCCGAGTAGTGAGTACATGAACAAACACGGGTACATCAACGACTGTAAATTCGTAGCGTGAAACAATCTCCATTTTCCGAGTTTTTCCATTCTTCCTCTTTTCCCGTTAGAATTTCAATCTATGGTCGTTGTTGTTAAGAAGCATTTCGAGTAACAGTGGCTCGTTGAAGTCGTCTAATTCAATAACGAAGAATACGTAGAAAGTGAATGCTTTTAACATGATTAGGTGATAATCTATATTCCACATCGACAGAAAATGCATTCCATTAAATTAACTTTATAATCTATTTATTGAGTTTGTTTTAACAAGGTTTCACCAGAAATTGTATTAGTATTAAGAGGAACGTAGTAATGCTACACACTGCCTGAAAAAACATATAAATAAAATTAATCGTCCTTGATGAAATGCTTCCATTAATTTACCTTGGTCAGAAGAGTCGCGTCTATTACAAACCCTGTCGCTGTGAACGTAATCTCTCTTTGTAACACTTGCAACGAAAACAACTTCAACTACAATCGCATACGTTAATGAATCATGAATCTAAGTATTAACGGATTTTTTAATTATTTTATTACCTCGTTTGTGATTTCTTTATCATACGTGTGTATGACAAGTCGATGTATATTCGAACCAATTTGTCTAACTTGTGTCTTGACCTTCTCGACGTACCAAATAATTAGAATCACATATGTGGCATAGTAAAGTACAAAGAACAAAGTGTAGGAGAACAATTCTGTGAGTCTGCCTCCTTGGTTCAGTTCCACAAGGTATTTGTAGAGATTGAACGTAACGTCTAGTAATAAAAATGTGAATATTGCTAGATTCGTTGAACCAAATGCAGAATTCAACATCTTAACAGCTTCGCTGATCTCTAGATGTTGCTTCTTAAGCATTCTCAACTCTGCCAGTAACATGGGATTCTTTCGTGTGTGATAAACCCTTCTGAGGAGGTGAGGCTCGTCATTAATTATAGTTTCCCTCACGTTAACTAAGTTATTATTTATATCCTTGAAACAAGCTTCCAGCACACATACATTATTCGTGTACAGGACGATAATCACGAAAAATCCGATAAAATTAACCCAAATGGTATAAATCAGTGCTGTTTGGTCATGGGCAAGCACGAACTGACCAAAATTTAAAATCGGGATAAACATTATCACGTCTTTTATGTACATCCTTTTCGCCATGCTGGAAAAGATCTTCGGAGGCAGCATTCGCGAAATCTGAGATACTCTTTGAATTACACGTAGGACTGATCGATTTGAAGCGAAAGCAGAGATGAACATTGCAGAGCCCAAAGTCAGAGAACAAATTGTATGTATTTTTTGCAACATTGTTCTATAAATATGTTTGTCAGTGTAAGAAAAATAAAATTCGTGTGCACTAAGGAAAACACACACAAGATAACTGATAAGTATAATCATCGAGAAAATGAAGTACGGTTTAGAGTACACCAATTTCAACGACTCAATTTTGCATGGCAAAAATCCTATTACACGACTGATGAAAATGTACGGATACATTAAATTCACGTAATTCGCGATCGATGGACGCATCTTAACTCGTCTCTTCGTGAATGTTCGACGATACAGTTTTCAATATCGAAAAGTAAACGCACGTTTAAGTTTAGACTGGATCGGGTAAAGCGTAACGTTGTTTTTCGAGTGAAACGCGTTTCTAACTCTTAGGAAGTGAAGAACGTTAGAGTCAAACTCGTTCGTCAAATGCCACTGGAGATTAATCATCTTTATGAAAAATATCAATTCGCTAATGAAAAGCATTTTACGATATTACCAGAGACGGCACTATCTCGAATAGAACAAATCGATTGAATTAATGTAAAGTAAATTGTTTCATTAACTCTACTTGTTCTTATCTTGTGTCGAAAAATTCGATTTGCTAATGTCTTTATGTGAATTACAATGAAGATTTGTACTTGTATTGTGCACAATTTCATTATACAGAATACAGAATTCGACACGAATGGTCACAGACCATTTCACAGATGATACAGAGGATGTTCCAAGCTTCAATTAGCCTTAATTTTTCGTTTCGACATGTCCGTCGAACGTGAGACACAAGAGTCTACTTGTACACCTCATTTGTGGAACCATATTGAATTACCGACGTAGCTATCAATAAAAGCGCGTATGCGTGGCGGCGGATTGAGAGCTGCAGGTCAAACAAAACCCTTGATACGATGCACGAGCTTGCGTTTGTACGTTGTAATTCGCGCATCACTTATCGGAAGGCTTGCCTCCGCGTCGCGTGGGAATCGCGCATCGTGTGTCACACGCTTTTATGCAACCGCGAGTTGCACACTCGGAAAGGATAACATTGCGACGTGAAACCGCGTACGCGTCCGGTGACCGGCTGTCATTGATCAACGGAACGCTTTCATTTGGTCACTGAACCTCGTCCGATAGACAGAGAGAGGACAACGAAAACCCTGCTGGAAGTCACAACTCGTTCGCGTTTATTACGCAATGATTCGTGACGCCGCTGCCTATTCAGGTGCGAACCGAATCAAATCGTGGTCGAACGCTACGCCGCGCGTCGCGCTGACCGGAAGGCGTTCGTGCGCACAGCTCACGCGATTATGTACCTATTAATCGACACGGTGGAAAGCTTGTCGTATTCATCCCTCGGTATCACTTTTTTAATTTCATGAAATAAAACGTTGAAAATCTAAAGTTTTATCTATTATCACCTTCTTCGGCTCTAACACTTTTTGTGGGACACCCTGCATAATTCAGATGTTCCTATATAGATAATCATTTTTTCTTTAGATATAATAGCGAAATAAATTTTCGATTGCTAAAACATCATTTATTTCTATGGTTAGCATTTTTTAAACAAAAATGAAAAATATCTTGTTTTCTGTCTTATCATTGTTTATTATAAATCAAGATGTACGTGCATTTTACAAGAATATTTGATACTGTAATATCTGTTTCATATTCATCAGCTTAATAATAATTGTTCGTCGATGCTGAAATACCTTTTTCACTCTTTTCAAGAAAGCTAAGAAAAGATACTTCTCGGTATACTAGCATTATAATGGACCGGAGAGACATGCCATGGGTAGATTCTTTACCCGTTAACGTCGCAAAGCGAAATTCTATCGGCGTGGTGCCCCGTTGGTATAAAAATGTAACTCCATAATGCGCCGGTGGGAACGTCATACGATTTCCTTACCTGCGGCAGTTCCACTGCGCCGTATATCCCATCCCGAAACAAGATCCTTTACTACCCGAGGCGATGAGTGTCGATTAATTCGCACAACGTAATTCTCTGCTTCCCTTCGTTCAAGTGAAAACTTTAATTGAAAAAGAATAGAAAGATAGCTGGGAACAAGTTCGGATATTCTATAACGTAAAATTCGAACATTCCGTTACGCAGAAATATCGTTCGCATCCGCGGCGCTTTTGTTTTCAACAAATTTGCAAGAAGTTCCGCGCGAGTTCCCAGAGTGGAGCGTAAATCTTCTTTAAGGAAACGCAACGAAAACTTCGTCTAAATAAATTGTGATTAAGTGGCCTTTTAAGCGGGGAAGTTGAACCGACTCGTCCGCGGGAAATGGACCCCTTTTTTTCTCTCACTTCCTTTTCTCACGTTACATAGGGCGAAATATGGGAGGAAGTTATGAAAATAGGCTGGGATTGTCGACGAAAACCCAGGGCCCCTTGGAAACTCGGTCACGACGCAACAAAGAGGAAAAATTCTTTCCCTTCAACCATGGAATCTTTTAATGCGCTCATTTATCCCATAATTAATTACCGAGCTCGGCCACTAATTAAAAACTTTTGTTCCCTCACCGCCATGACTCCGATCCTTTGATGGGCTCCGATGCGTCAGGAGCATCCCTCCTTCCACGTCCCCCTTTCCCTCATTCCCTTTCGTTGTTCATCACGGGATTATTAAGTTCTTCGACGGATTTTTTCCGAACTTTGCGTCCTACCAACCACTGTTACGCGGTTTTTATTATTATACTTTCAAAGCCACGTAAAAATGAATGGCTTAAAGTAATATTGAATGATAATCAGATAAAGTTCTGAACGGATCACTTGTTTCGCGATCCTATCAATTCGATACGGGTTGGATCTATAAAACGGGATTTCACAAATCTGACTAGCAAAATCGAAACTTTTTAAACTCAACTAGTAACTCTGTTAAGTTTGTCGAAGCTCTTCCGAAGTTTCATCTCGGACTACTGGAGAGGAAGGGACAGCCGGTGCTGGCAAAAGTGAAAAAAGAAAGAGAAGCAGAAAGGAAGGGAAGCGTCTCCAAAGAAGGGTGCAGTCCACGTGGCGCCACTCGAAACTCAATTTTCCCTATGCGCCGTGCAGCTTTCTTTGGCGAATAAGGTTACCCTGGCAGAGAGAAGCAGGGTCACGTGCAGGCTGGATTCTTTGTGCACGTGCTGATATGAACAAGCACCAAGGAGTATCGGGAACTGATTCGTATCGAATGTATACAATCTCTAAAAAGACATCATGGAAACATAATCATTTTTTTATTCATGAAAAAAAGTATATTTTGTATGTATCTACTATGAAATGCATTTAAAAATGTACATGAAATAAATATTAAATGGGTATAACAATTCTACATCAATATTATGCGCTAAATATAACTAATTCTTTCACAATTAATTAAAATACACATAATTTGAAATACTCTATCAAAATTACACTATACGTACTATTTTATATATAATTTTGCCTATTATACAATGTGGTATATTATATTATAGTACACAGTGAATATCACTTAGCGTTACAATAGGTACTTGTTACCGTAGAACTGATTAATCGACTAAGGAACCGCATCGTGAAGGAGGCGACCCTACGCCTGACCAAGTACGGCCTGTACTACTTAGAGGGTTGAGCACATGCCGTGTACGGTCAACGAGACCATTAGTACACATCTTGCTGGTGTCGGACTAGCTACTGTTTGCCTATTACTATTATCTATTCCTCATCGATTCAATTACAAGATTTACGACAGACACTTAATGAAATTTAACAGCTAACAATATACTATTCTCAACTAATTAACCAGCTTATGTCATACGTTAAATTAAAGCATAATTGTAGATTTTTATCCCGAATAAAAGATTTGTAAGTCAATTTAAAAAAATTTTGATAAATCGAAATTTCGTTTACCCTTCAAATATTTATGTACACTTACGTATGTATAATGTAGATCGTTTGCATTTCCTACACACATCAAACTTTTCTATAATTTATAAAGTCTATAGTCTAGAGATATAAAAATTTCAAATATTATGAAAATAACAATTAATAAAATAAGTTTTGAAGGAAATTAATTAATAGATGTTTACGGTTGCTGCTGGAATACAACAATTCAGAGATAATCGATCCAGGAATAGTTTTGATCCTCGCAGAAAACAAAGTCCACGAGTATCTTGAGCGATATTATGAAGGCCCCGGAGAAAAAAAGAAAGCCCTCGGCTCCACCTATTCCCAGTTCTCCGAGTGGAAGCGAAATCCGCCATCAAATCCTCGTTCGTTCTTCCTCATCGATCCCATTTCTTGAATGGTAGCCAGATTATCCGGCCGAATGGCCCGCCAGACACATCATCATCGGCGGCTTCTTTGTCTTCGACGATTCTCCCGATGGGAATTAGGTACCGCTGTCTTCCCGCGGGATGGCCCGTAGCCCGTAGCCGAGGACGAGGAAGAGCTTAGAACAAAGAGGAACGACGAGACCTTCCCGTTGGGACGCAACTGAAGTGGGACGGAGGAAAAGAGCTATCACGGCATCTTCGAGCGAACGCAGAAGAGCATTCCGAGTAATTATAACCCCTTCCCGCGATTTTATTCACTCCCCTTGCTGCAGACCGAGCTTGTTATTCCTTTTCTTAATCGAGTTTCCTTCCCTTTTCCTAATTACGTTTATTGGCACGCCGTAAATACACATGATACTCATTCATGATACACGAACTTTTGTACGTACAGATAGTATACGTATCTATACGTAATACGTAGTACGGTTGTATAATTTGATTGAAATATACTTAATTATTTATGTATTTATTTATTTATTTATCCTTATTTAATTTATCAACCATCTACTGTTGCACATTCTTTTTCTTATAATTTCGATGGCACTTATGAATCGTATACCTAATTATATTCCTAATCGTAGAACAATGACATATATTTATGATCAATAAGTATTGTGTCAGCGTTTAATGGAGCTTTAATGACGTACTGAGCGATAAATAATAAAGGGATGGTATAAGATGATGATTGATACTTTGTTGTCAGAAAAATTCCCAAGAAATTCATCTTCTCGCACACTACAAAAAAAAACATCGACGAAACAATATCAAGTTTACACTTTGCCACGCACACGTGGCTGGGGAGAAGCGTTAAATATTCAATGACTTCGTTCGGAGTTACCGCACACTCATTGTCGAAAGAGTCGGGAAGATAAATCGGTCCTTAGCGGCGCACCCCGATCGATGGGCTCGCTGAAGTTTTCATAAATAATGCTTCACGGTATCCGGTAGACAGTCGCGGAAACAGGCCAAGCCATTCCGGCCATTCTTTCGAAGTTGTTTAACCCCCGTTTAGTTTCTTCAAAGATAAAACTTTTCCAATGAATATCACGTCTGCGAAAAAAATTGTCTCTGGGAACGAAACAATTTACTACGGTATTCTGTACAAAGGATTCTCATCCTACGGTTCATATTTTTATTGGTTCTTCGAAAAATGAATTAATAGTCATTTCACGCGGGCACGTAATTATGGGGAGAACTCCTGCGAGACTAAAGGACTTCCTTTTATTCTACAGATTTTCATGAAATCCAGCATCACTAACTCGTGCATTCCACCCTATAAGTATAAAGAATATATGCAGACATGCAGGCGTTTTATATTTTATCGAGCATGGCTTTGACGAATGTACATTTATTTATCTGATAACGAAAAGAAAGCGTTGATTTGAATTCGCACTATTTACGTTAATTTATAATTATTAACTTTATATAATAATAAAAATGTAATGTTTTTCTGAACTGAATCGTTCTGCTTTTGATGGGACGTTAATTCTTTCGTGGGTCCAATGAACGTCTGCTGCAGTCGATCGTTTTAACAATTCTCGATTGATCTTTTCGGTTCTCTAATCTATCATCAAAAGCGAAGAGAAAGGGAATCCGGAACCCACAACGATCGCTCCTCACGATTGAGGGTCTTGAAGATTTTATTGGTTCTACTCGTCAAGCACCTGTCAGTCGCTCAAACACAGTCGTAATTGCAAGCACGCCTCATCGAGGACTCTTCTTCTGCAACAGATCATTTCCCCTTTTTTCAGTTACTTTTCCCTTTCTCTTTGTCAGAGAGGGACTCGGGATTCCTTTCAAACTACTCTCACGTCGATTTCTATTTTCGTCGAGACACAAGTGCTCCTAAATCCTTCCGATATTTCATTACGTTTTACTTTGAAATTTACCGTTCATTACCCGACAGTTCACTTCTTTTCCAATGACGAGACAATTTCATCCGGGTCTCCTTCCCTCTCAACGAATGTCCCCTTTCAGATCTAGAGTGCGAGTGACGTGCAGTGGCCCGCATCACTTATTACACACTGTTTTAACGCCGTTTCTTTTACTTCTCTCAGTGGATTCAATAAATTTGCTTAAAACCCAAATGAATGAGAAAACTGAGAATAGTGTTAGTGCGGGAATAAGAGAATTTCTTTTAATCGAATCGAAATGTATCTGAGAAAGGAATGATAATTAAGCGATAATTGATAATTAAAATAGCAATTAATAATCCTTCGTATATCTCAATTTATTTTCTTATTATTTCAATTTAAAAGAAAAAAATGTAATTTACGCAGCGCTTGCATTCTCATGTACACAATTGTTACGATCCAATAAATTGGAAGATGAGCTGGTGCATTTATTTTTATCATAAATATAGAATGATCTAAAAGCTGCAGTCGAAATCCATTCGACCGAACCTTCTCCTCCTAATCGATACAATAAACAACTCTCCCTACAATGCTACAGATCGATCTCCGTAACGGCAACGGAACACGATAACGATAAAGTAGCACTTCAGCATTCTATTTACAATTTCCTGTTACGTATCCGATGGTATTCAACCGGAATCGCGATTTCATCGCGTTTCTATCCGGCTTGCGCATTTTTCAAGCAACTCGCGCGAACCTGTGAACGCTAAAAGCTCCCGTATAATCGGGGTCTTTCCGAGGCACCATAAATTCGGCTATTATCGAAAATCCTTTCGGCGTTGCGCGCGCGGCATTCGGTCGAGTCGCACACGCCCGGCGGTGTTGGAAACGCACGGATCGTGGACCGTATGCGCTTCCCAAAAAGGAACGCTTTATGCCGTTTGACGTTTATAACCCCGCGCTTGTAATCGTGTTAAACGGCAACGATAGCTTTGTGCATTTCCATACCTAGAAATTGATATATTGCCGCACACATCCCTCTGTGTACACCTTTCCGTCGCTCCTATGCTAAGCGCTCTCGCTCGTTCCCGAATTTATAGAAATAAGATTCCAGTTCTAATGTTTTGCATATTTTTAACTGTACATTTGTAACAGCGAGAACCGTTGTTCACGAATTAAAAAAATGGCATTCGGAGTTTCGTCATCGTTACAGGAAATGAGCGGGCGACGTGTACCGCGTTCTTCTTCGTTTCCGGGAACGAGAAGGAAATAAAATATTCACCGGCGAGACATTTTCTCCGGAATGTGCATATGCGTCGACGTCCTCCAAACAGTTTAACAAAATACGTGGCGCATGAACGCGAGAATTTCGATGGCAGCCACGACCGCACCCGGATTTTCACGGGAAAGAGACGACCGCGGTTGTCGTAATATCCGGTTAAAGTTGGCGAAACGTTTAATAATTTCCAGGTAACGCTCTGCGGCGTGCGCGGTGTCGCCATCCGTCGAAAAGTTTCGGCTTGGTAATGCATACACGGGAAGCAGGAAGAACCGCGGGAAACTTTTCGTCGGACGATTGCCCGGGAGAACAATTTTTATACGTCTATGCTCCGCGGGACCACGCTAGTCTACACCCTACACTCTACACTACACGGTCTCCGAGCACATAAATTATCGCTGGTTCTCCGTACGTATAATTTGTTTACGGGCTGACCTCGCCTTGTACAGTAACGACGGACATTTTTAAACCGTCTCTAGCCGATTCTTTGTCTCCTGTCCGCTCGCTCTCGAACGACTATCTCTGATGCGATAACGAACGACGCGAAGCATCTTGAGAAATGTTGTCGATTGAATCAAGGATACGCTCCTTAATTATCGAATTATTTTAGAATTATATTGAACGATACAGTCCGTTAAATATGTTCTTCATTTTAAAAGAAAGATAGCAAGAACGCTCAATTATGGTAGCTCGATAGCATTTACAAAACTTACGATTTTAATACAAATTGAACAAAACAATAGTTAAAGTTTCGAACTTTAAAATAAACCCATTGTAGAGTCCTCACGAGCTACCTTTTTTTTTTAATTTATCTTTAGAGTTGCATCAACCTCTTAAGGATCACTAGCAACCACAATATTATACACAAGAAATATAATTAAATCAATTTCATCAATTTAATGCTGTTCAAAAAGTTGATCAGGTTTTTGCACGAGTCTTTAGAACCGGCGACGTCTTTGATGTTTCCTTGGATCTCGAACCTTCTTCTTTCTTGATCGAAAAATGAGACGTTATTGATCCTTGAAACACCTAATTGCAACTATGTCGCAAGAACCAATACCAAAATAGCGTATGAAAAATGTTCTGTTCCAGAAGCATTCATAATTTATTAAGCGAGAAAGCTCAGATCAAGCTTGTTTACATTGGGACCCGAGCAACGTGGACAGATTTATTGTCTCAACTGTTCGTAAACACCGATTTCATTTCATCGCGATACACTCTTTTTTCTCGCGTTAACTTGATTCCCTGCCACCCTGGCTGTTGTCCGCACACGAGAAAAGACATTAAACCATATCGTAAACTTCCGTTTCGTTCCTTGTATGAGCGGTGTAATTCATACTGACAATGAAATTTGACAAAGTGGCTTCTTCGTATATCAGAGAAGCAGACACGCTTCATTATCCTTTTAACGAGCTACGAAATTAATTAATGACAGTTTAACGATAGACTATAACCGAGCACTATTAAATATTTAGCAACCGGAGCCTTTTCGTGGGCAAGCTGGACTGCTTCGCGTTGACGCTAATACTGTTTAGCATTAAGTACTCTGTTTGCACTATTTTTTTCAATCCGTGTGATTTCAGTCTAACTGACAAAGGCCGGTATTCAGAGTCGTTACTCATTTTTAAGATCGTCTTAAGCATTTGCTATCCCTGTCTATCCCATGTTTTCAGACCCTATATTGTAGAGGAAACAGGGACTTCAGCAAATGCTTAAAGTAATCTTAAATATAAGAAATTACATAGTAAACCCTGCATTAAATCATAGACGGTATCATAGCTCATATGCGATGATTTATAAATTTTATAAATGGGATTTACATAATGAAGCAATTTGTATACAGAGATCGGAAGATCAATCTCTAAATACTGCTCGTTTCTGAATCTACTCAAACGATTATTGTGTAAACAGTTGCATAGACATTTCGCTGGCCAAATAAATTAATCGTTAAAATCGAACGTGATCAGCGAATGGAACCAATGGTATCCAATCGACGATCTGTCATTACGTCAGTCTATTAATGTTAGCCGCGGCAGCGTGCGAGCGTTTTATTGTAATATAATAATGACACTGATTTTCCAAACGCTTTGTCCGCGGTTATAAAACTCATTGTATCGGGGAACGATGTTACGCATCCGAATTTGTGGTTGATAATATACAGAATATCCTGTTATTGTTTCTCATTGAGGACCGAAAACAATTCATCGGTTCTCCGTTCAACAATTTTGATAGTTCCCCATTGATTTAAAGCATAGTTGATTGATTTTAAATACCAGACTGGTGCATAGGAACTTTAACTTATAATAATACGTGACGAGACAAAATAGAATAGATGTTGGCGAAGTTTAGAAACACACAACACTGCATATACACCAGCCTAATAGTTAGCTAATGTAAGCTTGTTCTGACCATAAGTTAAACGTTGACTCACGTGCAAAATTATATTCATACTTTTCATTATTTGTTACATTATGTGATCGAACGATCGATTGTGTTGTTATTAAAGTTTACGCGCAGTTATACAAAAGATTATTGAAGTTAATTTTATTGTAATACATCTCAACAGATTGCAGATTGTTATAGTTCTGTACGACTAATAAAACGGGCGATAAATTTAAGTTAATGATTGCGACTTTTATTTTTTCACTTTATTAGCTTTCGCTTGTTGCTTAATTGAAGGAAATGATTAATTGAAAGCAAATAATCCACGTGCGGCAACGGAAAAGTTGAAATTTATCCTGTAATCGAATCTATCTGTAAAAATGTATCGATTTCTCGCATTACTGGCCACGGCTAGCTAAGGACTAGTCTCGACTCATAGGACAGAGACAGAAAGAGAAAAAATGAAAGAAAAGAAGAAAATTAATCGTTGCTGCAACCCCATTTCGGTTTATTAGTTTCCTTTCGTTGGCCGTATCGGGAAAAATGATTAATCGTCCGATAGCTAATTAATTGGGAGTTTATAAAAACAAAGGCTAATAAGAAGGATAATAAAAAACGAGAGGAAAGATGCAGCAATATAAGTCTAATGGAAGATGTCAAGAACAAAAATTTAATTCGATGATATTCAGAAGATTTTGCTAATAAAAAGATCAATAGGGATATTGCGTTTGAAGACTGATAAATAAATTGAAAATATAGGGTTTCCGTGAAAATTGTTTAAAAAAATGCATTAGAAAATTCTTATTTTTAACACGGGAGCTTATGGAAACTTTTATATAAATGCCTCGTGCGATTTCATATCATATACGTTTTCAATAAAAAAATAGATGGTTATAGATTTTTTTACGGGGAATGCGATGATGTAAAGAAAAATATAGGTTTCCGTGGAAAAGAACGAAATAATAATGATCAAAGCCAATGAATAATACTTTCATCGCCCCAGTCGTAAATGAAAAGTTGTTTATTTTACTTTGTCTATACTTTTTTATAATACAACATTAAAATGTAATGAAAATGATAATACACATTTAATAATGAAATTTTCACTTCATATTTTTATTTTAAAATAAACCCATTGTAGGGCCCTCTCTTGATATGTTACCTAAGTAGCGAGCTACCTTAAGCACAGACATAGCAATTTACAACTTTGTTAGATGTTTGGTCTGCACAATTTACAGGAAGGGACTGTTATGTCAGCTTGACGTAGTTGCACCTTGCATACATATACGACACACGCGTATGTATAGGTTTGAGCGTATAATGTATAATCGTCTTACATGAGACCGGATGTCTGACCATATGCGACCCTAAACTACTTAACCGTGTCTGTATTACTAGATGTGGAATATATAATCCACAGTAGAGCTACTGCTCCGTTTATTACTTGTTATTCACCAACCCCAATAAACATTACATCAACATGTGACAAATTCAGTTTCTCTACATGAACAAGAATCTACTTTAAAAATAAACGATATGCTTTAAGCAATTAAATTAGGCATGTGCATGAGAGCACGCATCCAAGTAGCACTCCGAGAGCTGTTTGCTCGTGATGATTGCGGTTGATAGTAGACATGCAGGCGAGTTGGCACGCACGCGTTCAATTCGGCAGCCACCTTGTAACTGCGACTTCGTCTGTGGTAGTTCGACCTCGCTGTCGAAAACAAGACCGTCCGAGTACTAAATAAACGATACGCCTACATTCGTACGGAACTTTTTACTCGCGTGCTCATTCAAAGTTTATGCCAAAATATATAGTAGTTTCCAGATATGTACGGCCAGGGCTACGAAAACGATATCAGCTATTAGCATAACGTCTTCTTACTACATTACAATTCTTCGCTGTATGCTAGGCTCATCACCCTGAAAACAGCGAGCTGGTAACGGAACGCTGCCAGTGTGCAGAGCTGACCAGTTTATTTTTAGTACAATTTATATTAACTCTAAATATATTTTTTACTCTTACACTATTCCACGAGTCCTTATTTTTGAATAACCACAACAATTAAGACGTGGTTCCAGCCACGTGAGTGCAAATGTTCAAAAAATTGTTGATAAACTATTATACCAAAAATGGTGCAATTTGGTAGTTTTGATGAGAAAGTTCGTCCAATGGCATGCTTAAAAATTTATGATACCGGCTTTAGCAACTGTTTGACCAATAATAAGCAGCGGCTGATCGGGCGATCGCACACAACTCAAAGGGTCCTCTGTGAATATATTTAATATTTACCTGGAATGACGTTCCTTAATGATCTCATGAATGAGATACTCGATCTTTAGTGTGTCGACGTTATCACGAAAATTAAAATATACGGTGGTCGTTGTTAGAATTTAACAAAATTCAGATCAATGAAAGAACTTCCCGAGGACAAATCGTTGTTCCAAGTATAAAACCATGGAACGTTTTCGAGTTACGACACCGTTTGCTGTGAAATAAAAGCTAGAATCTTTACGCGTGTTACGCAGCTGGCAATAAACCATAAGACGAGCGTTTTGCTTCGCTTTATTATTATTTTCTATTTTAACTGCCGCGCTACCTATACCTAATTTTTTTATTTCTGCCGCCATAAAGCTAGGTCCTCGCTTAATAGCCAGAGAATGTTTAAAGTTTTACTTTAGAGTTTAGGGTTTTATTCGAGTTTAACAATTTCAGATGGGAAAACAGAATGTGTGACAAATAACGTTCAATGATTAAAAGAATATATTTACGTTTTTATTGAAAGTATTCTACATGTGTCATCTACCTGCTTAAAAGATATCAATAATTATAATATGTATTTTAAGTAAACGTTATGTAACAATTGGAAATAGAGTAAAAGTTAATTAGATTCGCTCTGTTCATGACCACTGTTAAATTCGAGTATGGATTTGAACCGAGCTTTGGCCAGCAAATTTTTCGTGTAGAACTTCTGCAATATCATCGCACCGTAAAAGTTATCGGGGTCTTTGATCTTCCGGTGCAACGAAGCTTCCTCCGCATTTAACAGAAGGCAATTCCACGGGGACCACTCTTGGTCGTTTCGAAATCTTGTCAGTCTCAATTCTTCCAGACAGTCGTTCTCAGAGATCGCCGATTTCCCATGCCAAATATCGTTCACCAAATGATAAACGATCTTCGCGTCGATCACGAAAGCCAAACTAATGTAACACTGCAGCTTGGCTTCGCGACGTCTCAAGTCGCGGAGCAATCTCTCGTAGGCCTCGTACACAATTCTAGGCTCGTTCCGAGTTTCTACGTACAAGCAGTAATTACATGATAAAGAACGTTGCTCTTTATCGCACGGGAACTTATCTATAGGCAACAGCCTGCCACAGCTCCTGCAGACGATTTTAGACACACAACCAACTAAATCTGCATCCTCGCACTCGTTCCTTAATGCCTCTCTGGCAAGTTTTAAGAAAGCCATCTTCAATCTGTTCCTCAACCAGTTCAACTTACTCCTATCTACATTACGAATTAAAAGATCAATCTCTTGATCCAATAGACGTATCACTTCATCGCTTATCTTACAGGTGTGGGGTTCGGTGTCCCTCCTCAGCTTCCTCAACACTTCCAACCGGTCTTTAACGCTTCTGTCGTCATCTGACAATTGTTCGAAGATATCTCTGAAGTATCTAGCCCGCTGCACGCGTTCAGTCTCCACGTAGATCATTTCTCCGCGACTGTTCTTCCATGGCACCAATTTCGACAGCTCGTCGAGGAACTTCCTGTACGACTTCTCTTTCTTCTTGAATTTGACAGTAGTTTTCATCGCGTCTATGGCTCGGAGTAGCTCCACTTCCTTCGACAGGATTAAACTGCAGAGCGCGAGCCTCGACGGCTCAAACAATTGCGATCTAGCCGTCTCTGTCTCGCGGACGCGCCAACGGTCCAGCAGATTGTACAGCAACTCGAAGTCCGTCCTGGTGGTCGGCGGCGTGCGGTTTAGTATCACGAAATCCCGGCTACGATAGGGATTCGGTGGTTCCGGCTGTATTTGCCGTTGTCGGTCCGTGTTCTTAGGACGAACCGAAGCGCCGTTCGCGGTCTCCTGACGATGGTGAGCTCTGCGGACACCGGCGAATGGCCGTTTGAACAGGTGTTCCTCAAGACTTCGTCTAACTGGGAGCTTGTCCACGTATTGCGATACTCGGATCGGAGCGTAGGATTCTTTCTCAACACGTTTAACTAATCCGAAAATTTAGGGAATCTACTCGAAGAAGAAAGTTTGAAGCACTGTGCACTTCTTGAAAATTTTCATTCGATAAAAGATTTAACTAGGAGTAAATGTATTGCAGCTTAGAAAGGAATTATAAAATTGTACAAGTCCATTTAGGTAGTAATAATGTAGCTACGCTGGAGCTGTTTAAATTAATCTCTGTTACATTTCAAAAGTTACTTGTAATCTCTCGATAGTTTGGAAAAGTTTTACGTCGGGATTTAAACAAAAATTTCCTTCTCTCTCTCTCTCTGTAACGCGACTATTTTGTATATCGCTTTATAACATCAAATTTTATGGTTCCCTTCGTGGCAGTTAGGATAATTAACAATGAACCAATTTAATAAAGAGTTTCTGTGTCCACTTACCAAAGATATAGAGAACATTCCTTTCTCTCTGAAATTCTGCTCCCTACTTCAACTTGCATCGTTTTAAATAAATTACCTTACCTGTAAAACCTCTGTATCTTTACGACACTTTCCAGGACCCTCTCGTCCGTGTCACGCTTGAAGCTCGGATCCTTGAGAGTGCTCTTCACGAGTCTGTCGCGAACGTCGGGGAAGAAATTCGTTTGCACTCCGATGTTGCGTTCCATATTCGTGAATTTGTCCATGGTAAATTCCGTCTGCACTCTTCTCTCGTTCTTCTTCCTTTCGGTCTGCGCGTACGCGTTTAAATAGATTATACCGGTGACCTTGCTCCTCCACCCGCCCAAAAACGGTTTCGTCTCGCTCGTCGGATTCTCCATTTGAACTTCGCTGTAAACGCGCATATCCATTTGTATCATATCATCATTACTTGTCATTATCAATGATTTAGCGTACATCTTAGTTCGTGGGACTTAGGATATTACAAATAGTTATTATCCATTAAAAGTTTTGACAAATACTCTAAATTAGTAATTATCAGAGACTATTTCAATTGGAAAATGGAACGAGAGTATGATATTATCTCAGTCTAGATAATCATACAGAGAATCACATGAGCGGACGTGTGCAACTATGATACGGAAAATGATGCGATGTGATACAAGTGGATACGCCTCTTAAGCCATCGTGGCACGGTCGATCAGCGCAGCTATGAAAAAAGGACAACGCGACCGCGGAAGGATAACCGCCAGCTGAAAGCTAACCGGGGATAATGGTAATGTGGCAATAAAGGAAATTACTATGCCACGGTTTAAAAGATTCGCCGAGGAGACTGCATCGTCCGCCGTTTTACAATTCCAAACGAGCGAATTGTTGGACACCGGGATGGGTAGACGAAATTGGCCGCAAGGATTTAGATAATCGGGTTGCTGTTTTCGCGGATGCGTGTCTTCTTTCTTCTTACCCTGATTCGCAGATAGCAATCGTCTCAATCCCCGACTGGCTGATCCCCTTTCAATAACTTCCCGCGGACTTTAAATTTAAGTAACAATTGCGACAATGTTTGTAACTTCACTGAATAAATTTTAATACAATCCGTACAACCACCGCAACAATAGATGGTGTCTGTAAAAGATAATAAGTGACAATAGAGTAATATCCTTCGTGTTTGATAATACGATCAAATCCCCATTTCCGGCCGTTGCGGTCCGGTGCTTGACTGGAAGCTAATAGCCGGATTTACATGGGATCCATAACTTAGGCTGCTGAGCAAATATGATTCGGAGTTGTCATTACAAGTGCATTGCAGACCAAAGGGAACGTGTGATGCAACGTACACAACGCACACACGCAGTGACATTAGGAGCCACGTGGAGTATTGTAAACACAACCACGTGCCATTAACAGGCGTGTAGCGTAATGTAAATGCACCAATGCGACATTAGAAATCATCGGAAGCAAACAACAGGGTGAAACTGGCAGCCTCATAAACTACATACAAGCAAGCAGAATTGTGTGCACCGATAAGAACAAGGTCGCACCAATTTCCGTGTCTACTACTGCGATTGTTATCGGACAACCCATATGAAACATATTAAACAAGAATTATAGTAGATGTTAAAGAATAAGTCCTCAAAATTTAAGACATTTTTAGAATTGATTTTAGTAAAATAACAATGTGTTTTCAAGCTTATACGTGTTTTATAAAGTACAAGAAAATCATTTTTTTCTTAAAAATATTCATTTTTATACAAACATTGTTTATTGGTAATTGTAATAAATAAATTGTTTAAATATCTGAGGAGCGAAATTTCATTATCAAAGATTAAAAGTTAGATGTTACACACTAGCTAATAATAACTTTAGACATTGATCTCTTCTCTGTAACTCCGCAGCATGTAATAGTTGACAAAAGCGTAAACCAACTCGTTCGTAACTAAACAAAACAACGTAAATATTATACCGCCAATCATCAACGATCGTGTCGTAAATTCGGTCATAAACGTGGCGCTATCGGTGATCGCTTAGTATAGCATAAATTTCACCGTAAACGACCATGGCACACATTCGACTATAAATAAGTATATTACCAGCATAAATTCGACCGCAAATAAGTTGGTTGGCTGACCCGATCAAAAAACTATCAACGACATCGTAAACGTAACCATTGACCAAGCAGCTTTGGGTGATCAAAATCAATCGTTGGACTATCTGCTTGCAAAAATATGTTGTAAAAAGTATTGGAGATTTCGTTCTCGATGTTAAAACTTCCTTTACTGGTTGTAGTACAGCTAGTAACAATGAAACTGAGTCAGTTCGGAATTGTGTTAGTTTTCTCTAAGGCGACAAAATTCAAAATGAATAATAAATCTACATCTTATTTTTGAATGCTTAAGTGATTTATAATTATGTACTATCAATATATAAATATTTTGAATCATATTTGGTCAACGATCGCGAAATAAAAATTCTGAGATTGAAAGTTAAACTTATTGCTACCAAGGATAAAGTCACGCACAATAAAATATGCTATTGACCAAGAAATGAAGAAAAGATCTCGAGCTACGAGATTGTAAGATATTCTTCGGCGTCCTCCCAAGTTATAAATTCCCGTTAATTCTGCGCTTAATTCCTCGTTATCCTGCCGAACGTCGGCGAGAGCTTAGCGTCTGCGGCGAACGGAGGAATGCACCCTTCGAGGTTTTATAGCTAATGGAAATCCAGCCGGTAATTCCGGCGTGCAATAGGGAAGTGCATAGGCGAGAACGCGGGCAACCGTAAAACTTATGTACATTGCGCGTTGCACGCCCGGTGCATTAAATGCATCACGCGTAATGCATCCCCTTAAACAAGGGAAACACGCACGCGTGTTTGCTTGAGTTTATACCCCTTTCTCTATTTCGTTTAATGTCGCTTTAATTGACCTACTACAGGACCATTGCGTTGTTTTACTTCCTTTTTCTCGTTCCGCTTGTAAAAACTCAGAAACGACAGGGTAACTAAAAACAAAGAGTGCAAGAAATTACAGTGTTCTGAAACTTTCAGCTCTGTCTTCTCAGAAATGAATTTGGTTTGTAGTTCGTTCCAAAGTTGTTGTGAATTAGAGTATAGATTCTAGAATGAGTTAAGTTGTAAATGGGCACTGGTCGTAGAAACAGTAGCGAAGAGAAGGACGGAACTCTTAATACAGAACGCAGTCCACATAGAAGACCTCCGCACCACCTGAAAGCTCAAAGCCTTAAATCCACCGTTGCCAATGGCAACCTGCTTGGTCGATCGGTCAAAAGTACTTTCTAGTCCATTATTTTTCGATTTTATATATCCCTCGACCCAAAAAAAGACCAATCTCGTCGAACCAGTTTCGATCACTTGCATCGAGAACGATGAACGATATGAAAGCGGTAATTTTTCGATTTTTCGCGGAATTTCACGTTCGCACGAACTGCCTCTGCTTCGCTCTGATATATTATGAGTTTATTTAAAAACTGACCTGTAAATAGGGCCCGCGCTATGCCACGGCCGAGCGTCACGAACGGGGCCAACCTACCCACCCGTGGCTGAGCGCGGACCATACGCGTGCTCTCATTGGTCAGTATTTTTCGTTAATAATTCAAAAACCATTTGGCTCACTTTGCATTTTACCAAAGGAAATTGTTCGAAAACACCTTCAGAATCACCCCTTTTCAGCTCTAACACTTTTTCTGGTACACCCTGCATATGTGCACGTACTTAAATTGGTTCTTGGCTAACTGATGAGCTAACACGATTTGCTCGATAAGTGGCTTCGAGTAAATACTCGCGAGATCCTTGATTCTGCGATGAACCTCAGCCTCCCCATCCGTCAAAAGTATGCAGTTCCACGGTGACCATTCAGTGTCCGTGTGGTATCGAACAATTCGCAGTTGGAATATATCTGTGTTCCCGCTGACAACCGAGTGACCGTGCCAGATATTGTTCACCAAATGGAACATATCGTGTTGTTGCATCATAAACACAATTCCCGAGGGTGATTCTTTTTTCTTCTCCTCGGAACGCACGCAATTTAAGAGGTACACATAGGGATCGTAATTTACGTGCGCTATGTTCCGCTCGCGCAGCCAAGTGCATCCTTAAAGAGGAAATCGTTTCTACATCTTATCTCTACACATGATGTTCCAGAAAAATGGTACTATTTAAAAATTCAACTATGAAATGAAATTAATTGAAATCGTCGGAGACTGTGGCTGCCAAATCAGATTAAATTGTACCAATACAAGTGGATAATTTCTTCAGCCTTCCATGAACGGTGAATTTCTCAAGCGGAAGCAGCTTTAAACAACTGCGACACTGTTTCGTCGTAGACGCGATCGGCTCGCGGAGTTTGTCATCGTCCACATTCTTGCAAAAGTGCTGGTCGCCATTCGTGCAGCAGCACGAGTGCGATGTTCGCAGAAAGTTCAAATAACTGTCTGCACCACCAAGGAAAGAGAGAAGTTTCGCTAACAATTCTTCTAACAACTTGAAGCGTCGAGAAGTAGAATCTGTCAGATTATTTTTTCTTACAAAGTATCCTTTGCCGGAAGTAGTCCAGTGACATGCCTTTCATCCCCCTCGTTAAGTAGGTCAGCTCTTGATCCAACAGTCGTATTAGTTTGAACGCAGCCACGCAGTTGTGCACCTCTAACGATTTCTTCAGCATCGTGAGTATCTCTATACGTTCGCCGCGCGTCACGTCGTAATTCATCAACGAGTCATAAATGATCCTCAACTCCCTCGCCTTCTGATTTCTCATGGTGTCCATTTCCAGCAGCATTTTCTTGTAACCGTTCCACAAAATCGGCTTGCAGTTCGCCGTAACGAACCTCACACGCTTCCGATTCCTGTACCGCTTCTTCACTGCCAATCGCTTTTGGTCGATCACTCCGAACATCTCCACGGTTTTTTGCAGGATCAAATAATTTTCTGCACACCTCGCCGGCCTGAAGAAACGCTGCTTCGCGCATTCCAGGCGATCCCGCCTCCACTTCTCGACTATATCATACAACAGGTCGAAATCCAACCGAGTTTTTGGATCTATCCTTCGTAGGATTTCTTGCTGGTGTCTTTTCCTAAGACGATTTATCACATTTTAGTTCACAGATTTGATAAATTTTTTGATCCAAATGTACCTGTATATTAATATTTTTTCCGCTTCGTATTGCTTGCAATCGTCAAGCAGTTCACGATATTGTCTTGCAAATTCTTTAACGCGTTTCAACAATATGTATATTCTATAATTTCTTTGAATTATACGAGCTTTTCCGTCATAATCAAGACGTTCCATCATTTCTTCATACGTTTCGTACGGTTTCGATGTAACGTATTTGTCCGATTCGCCCGATATAAAGCAGTCAGCTCTGGACGAGGAGAAAAGCATAAATCAACAAAGAACATATGCAAAAAATATCTTATTATGGTGGAAAGGACTTGAAAAGTTTTTTTAAAGCAAAGAGTAAAAAGCCTCATATACCGCCACATCTGCGTTGGATGGTTGCATGGTGTTTGGGTACATACATCTGCCCAAGCAATGTATTGCACTTTTCTACTACATTTCTGTTTTAATGATTGTCTTAGTGGACCTGTTTGAGACTCGGCATTTAAATATTCTACGCCGGTAATTTTGTGCTTCCATCCTCCCAAGTAGGGTTTCTTTATTTTTCGATCCTCCACTTGTACGAAACGGCAACAAACTGTTCTCACCATTTTTATGCACTTTCAACTAATAAAACATCAAATTAAAATGTTTTTAATTAGGATCGTAGAAA